>NC_043702.1:53751279-53809891 GCF_006229205.1 Suricata suricatta
CTGAACAAGAAGGGTTTCCTGTTTAAGCTGCAGTAACTTTTCTGACTATGGATCATCGTTCCTTCTGTGGCAGATTTTTACAGTTCCTCTAATGCATTTGGGACGACTGTCTCAAAGTAACCTGCAGCTTTCCTGACAACTCCTCGCTCTCTCTCCTGCTAAGAACTGTAGCCTGTTGAATAATACAGGATAAAAAAATTATTACACTCAGTGAACAGTTCCACATATTTTTTATCATCATGATAAAAATTTAAAGATACCTACCCTTTTCTTCTGAAAATTTTTAGAATCTTCTGCTACCATATCCACCACTTCCACCACCAGATCCATAACCACCTATAAATACACAAATGGTTTAAAAACAATTTGTGGTAAGTTTTAAAATTAAGAAGTTCATGGAAAACAACACCCAGAAAAATAAAAAATACTTACCACCATAGGGACTGCCCGAGCTTCTTCCACCAAAACTGCCCCCCTTCATGGGTCCATAATTTGATTGCTGTTGTCCACTATAATTCCCAAAATCATTATAGTTCCCACCACCACCATAGTTACCTGAAATTACAAAGTTTTGTTCGTGATTGACCCACACAATTATTTTCCTCTTTAAACATATGTCCCTATTTTCATGACAGCCAGCACACTCAGTAACACTCAAAACGCAACCCATTTGAAAACAGTTTATAGAGCTACCAACTCCACCAACAGAGACCCAACTAGCAGACCTCAGACATAAGTAGGAGAGAAGGAATCAGAGTGAAGATGGTCCAGAAGACCTTCTACGTAGATAGGTGCCATCTTTTGTCCACATTAGACGCTACACCCCAGTTCCTATTCTTGCCTTCATACCACTAACATCATCAGAAATGTGCTTGTTTCTAATTCTGACGTAGCACAACTTTTGTACCAATGACAAAGAATTTATTATAAATGAGTTATTATTTAAAAAAATGGATGACTCAGTCCAGTAAGTGTGTAACTCTTGCTCTCGGCTCAGGTCATCATCTCATGGTCTTGAGATGGAGCCTTACATGGGGGTTCCATGCTTTCAGCATGGAGATTCTCTCCCTTGCTCTCTGCCCCAGCCCCATCTCTAAAACAAACAAAAAAAACCTCAAGGTGACCTGTCTGGCCCAGTGGGTATAGAGTATGCAACTCAATCTTGGGGTTTTGAGTTCAAGCCCCAGGCTGGGCACAGAGCTTACTTAAAAGTTAAGTAACTTAACATGATACTTAAAAATCTTCTGTTGAAACATTAACACACCCCAACAAAACTCAATGTATTTGTAACAAAGCTCTTCACCTATGGTATCATGGAATTATAATGGAAACTTATTATCTGAAATGTACCTATGACATTAAAATTCAAAATATTCCTGTCACCTAAACACCAGATGACAACTGATTCATCTCAACATGTCTGCACATCCAATTTGCAGTTCTCATCTGTCCAATTTTAAAGTACCTAGAAATAATTCTGGCAACAGGTTACTAAAAAATGTCTATTTCAATTATATAAGAGTTGAACACAGTTTACCAATTTGCTTAACAGCCAGCAAGGAAAATTGAGTTTCGTGACCCATCATTTGAGTACTTTCTAACATTATGATTTGACCAAATGCTACAATTTTAATACTTTTTAAAACTATAATGAACTATAAATAATATGGAGTATTTGAAACAAGTAAAAGCTTACCACCTCCAAAATTTCCTCCTTCATTGTAACCATCATATCCTCCTCCACCGCCACCATAGCCACCTCCTTGGTTTCCATATCCTGGTCCACCACCACCATAGCCTCCTCTACTACTATAACCAGGACCACCACCATAGTTGCCACCTTAAAAAAAAAAACAAACAAATACAAAATCCACAAATGTGAAGAATCAAGTTACTAAACTTTTATTTATATTACCACTAACTGGAAAATAAACCAATGACTTAACACTCTAAGGCTGGTAATACCTCATTAACACAGCATCCAAAACCTAGGCCAGTGAGAAAAATAAGATAAAAGCTTACAACTTATCTTTTCATACTAAAAAAAATTGTTCTAATTTTTTGAAGTTCACTAAACAGTGAACAGTATCCACTGAGACAATCTGGATCAACTGCTAGTACAATAAATGTTATTACCCAAAGGGAACTAGCTAATGTTAAAAATTTAGAGGACAAAAAAATTTTGGTCCTCTAGGTCATTAATAATTGTACTTTAATGGTAAGCCATGCAAGTTTTAATTAAAATTAAAAACAATGTTTAACTTCAACAATGTACATAAAGTCAAAACATCAGTTAAAATCTTACCATCACCTCCAAATCCATTATATCCACCATCACCTCCTCCATAACTACCTCTGCTGCCACCACCTCCACCATAGCCTCCTGAAGAAAAGGTAGGAATTAAAAATAAATACTCAACTCAGCAATACATTTTAGGTAGACCCATTAGGAGGTAACTATCTTACCTCTTCCACCAAAGTTTCCACCGCGGCCAAAGTTACCACCACCTCCAAAGTTTCCTCCACGACCCATAAAGTTGCCAGATCCACCTCCACGACCTTCAACATGGGCAAGGAAGATCTTTAAAAACCTTACAAAACCACTCACTTCTACTGTGTGTGTGTGTGTATATATATATACTGTTCTACTCACCTCTTTGTGATCCGGCAGACTGCATTTCTTGTTTAGAAAGGGCCTTTTTCACTTCACAATTATGCCCATTAATAGTGTGGTATTTCTGAACTAAATTTTTTTTTAATCAAACAAACAAACATAAGTTATTTGATGTTTGGAAAAACACAAATAAATGATAACCTTTATTAAACTTATTAAAATATCATCAAGAAAGTAGTGACTGAGTAGAAATGAGGGAGTGTTTTGGAATGTTAATAAGGTTCATTTCTTGATCCGGATGCTGGTTACACAGATGTAGTCATTTATGAAAACTGAACCATATGCTTTCTATGCTATGAAACAATACAAAATGAGAAGCCATTTGGTAAATCTAGCATAGCACAAAAGAATCTTTTTTTTCTCATTCAAGTTCCAATTAATTTTCTACTTACCAACGATTTTATCAACTGTATCATGATCATCAAAGGTTACAAAAGCAAATCCTCTCTTTTTTCCACTCTGCCTGTCCTCCATTACTTCTATGGTTTCAATCTTGCCATACTTTTCAAAGTAGTCTCTCAAATTATATTCTTCTGTATCTTCTTTAATACCACCAACGAAAATTTTCTTCACAGTTAGATGGGCACCAGGCTTTACAGAATCCTACAAATAAAAAAATACATGTCAAAAACCAAATCCAAATTCAACGGTTTTGCATTATTATACAGCATAGCATTATCAAAATACCTCTCTAGAAACTGCTCTCTTTGGTTCCACTACACGCCCATCAACCTTGTGTGGTCGAGCACACATCGCTGCATCCACCTCTTCCACACAAGAGTAAGTCACAAAACCAAAACCCCTGGAACGTTTTGTTTGGGGGTCTCTCATCACCTATAAAACAAATTTTAAAGAACTGAAATACATCTGTACAGGTCCCACATACCTTAACCACCTTTTCTGTTCTTGTAGTTAACTTACCACACAATCTGTAAGTGTGCCCCATTTTTCAAAATGTTCTCTTAAACTATCATCTGTAGTTTCAAAGCTCAAACCACCAATAAACAGTTTTCTCAACTGTTCTGGTTCCTTTGGATCATGGCCCTGAGAAAACAAATACATTTTATTTCTTCTAGCAGATGAATTACTAAGGTGCGCACGTCTTTAATCTGCTACAAATAATAAACACGTCAAATTCCAGTACCATTAATACTTTGTCCAATTAAAAATTGGAGTAAGATCACACATCAACTGATTAAAGGTACCAACACCAAAAAATTCTATAGCCAGCCTTTCAAATGCCAACAGTATTCACCTACACTGAAGTCCAAGAAAATTTCAGAATCAAAAGTCCCTTAACTTTAGACTTCAACTAAAAGTATCTGGGGACAGAGTTTAAAAGCTGCTACTGTGTTTTAAAAGCAATGTTCCATCCAAGCCATTATTTTCATGCCTTCCCTCAGTCTACGTTTCAAGCATTTAATTTTAAACCACAAAACCACGAAGAACTTAAAGGTTCTGAGTGGTTAAGTTTTTAAAAATTCATCAGCTTGAAGAAAATCAAAATGTTAAAACAGGCATTCCTCAATACCGGGCTAAATCAGCATTCTTTCTTCAAATATGACAAAAAGAAACCCACCATTGATCTTGATAGCTTTCTAGAACCAATTTGTATTTGCACTTGTACCACATGGCAAAAATTTCAAAAACACAGGATCACAAAAAGGACAAGTTATATTAAATGTAATACATAATGCTGACAAGAACGGAACACATTAAAAAAAAGAGATTTAAAAAATTAAGATACGATATGGCCTGAATTGTTTTGCAATTTAATTAGCTCCTTAATAAGTTACATGAACTGCCATGTAATGCATGCATTAAGAATAGTTCATCCAAAGTCCTTAAATAAAGGGGCTCACATTTACATTCTAATGTCTTCGTGTGTCTTCCAAAGTAGATATCTTAAGGCATTTAATATGAAAAGACTGTCACATGCTAGAAAAAATGTTAAATGATTAATAGCCTAAAGCACCATTCACGTAGCCTGTCTTATCAATCTTGGCTAACTGCATTTAATCGACAAAACACAAAGCTGACACAAAGAAAATTATAACCCACATATAATTATCTCAAACAGAAAAAATTCAACTGTGGTTGCAGTCCTCTGCAACAAAATTCAAAGAAACTAAACCAGAACCAACCCACAAGGCGCGAAAATACGTAGAATTCTAAGTACTTTAGCAAGAATGGCAGATCAGGAAGTATTTTAAGGCAGCAAACTTTTTAAAAATTTCATTATTGTCAACTGGGTGCTGCGAAGAAAAAAACAGGAGAATGAAAATTCTCGTCGTCTTAGATCTGAAAGGTCTAGAAACGCGCGAGCAGAACTTCAGCGAAAGCACTAGGCCCCAGGACCCGAGAACGCTTGTGGCATTTTCTGCCGAGCCGCCTCCTCCTGCTTCCTTCCAATCCCGCGCTCTTTCCCAGCGGCGGAGCGAGGCGGCGGCCATTGCGGCCCAATGCGCCATTTCGTAACGCGGCAGCGGATCAATGTCAATGTGGCCGCCGCCCGCCTGCTCGCTCGCCCGGATGTGACTGCTCGTCCCCTCCCCTCCCCCACCGCCTCCTCCCAACCGCTCCCGCCGAGGCCCGCCATGCCGCCCTCGGTCTCGGATCCGAGGCCGCGCGGCTAGCCGACCAGTTCCTCTCCCGAGATCTCCCCAGGCACAAAACGCATCCGAGGGGCCACCTGTGCAGCCGAAGGAGAAGGCAAGGGGGGGGCGAAGAGTCCCCAGGAGGCCTCCGAGGCCCGCTCCCCTCCCCCCTCCCACCGCCCGTCTCAACGCAGAGCGCGGGACAGTCGACACGGTCCACCCGGCCTCCCCGCTCCCACCGAGCTAGGCCCCCCCCCACGTCGGCCACTACCCATCAACCCCCCGCTCTCCCCCTAATACCTCCTCCCCCCGGCGGCGGCGGCGACGGCCGGAGTCGGGCTGGGGGCGACCGGGCGGCGGTTTTACCTCCATTTTGAGACCGGACTCGCCTCTTCCAACTCGAGTTCAATATGGGACCGAGAGGAAGAGGCGGGGCTAGTTATCACGTGATGCTCTTTCCGCGCGCCACCGGCCTGCGGGGGAAGGGCGAGTTCGGAAGGGGGCGTGGCCAACTGGGCGCGAAGAGGGAATGGACGAGCGGGTTGGCGGGCGGGGAGCAGGGGCGGGCCGGGCCGCGGGAGCGCGCGCGCCTCGCCAACGTCCAGTGCGGCGCCGCCTTTTCCGCCGTTCGCGCCCGGGCTGCGGCGGGGACGTCAGCTCGGATTCAGCCAATAGTGAGCGCCCACGTCGGGAGACTGCCTCGTGATTGCGCGTCACCGGAGAAAAGGCTTTTTTCTTTCTTCTCGCGCTTCTTTCCCCTCCCCCACGTAGGCTTCTCGGTTTGCTTTCGCGAATTCATTTTATTCCCGTGCCTGAATAAAATCGCACTTTTCTCACCTGTCCTTTAAGGTCGCAAGAAAGCCATCTGGGACCCTGTGGGCCCCTCGGCACTTCCTCGCACTGTTCCAAATGCCAGAGACCAGATTCTGTGACTGCGATACCTATCACTGTGAGATATCTTTGCGACCCCGGCATGTATGAGTCCCGGGCACCTTGGAAAGGCCTCAAAACGCGGCTGCCCTAGTGAAATTTCTACCTTAGCTGAGGCAGGTGGTCGAGGTCAGTTCATTAGGTACTCACTGAACTCAAGAAATCTGTCTTCACTGATTTCTAACTTCTGGTTAATGTGTAAAGCTGAAAGAGCTGTTCTTGCGGACGTAAAGGAATGATTTATAAGATTTCTAGAATGGTGGTCACTTAGGCTTCCTTTGTGCGAGCGATGTTTACCTTAATGTTTCCAACTGGGTTTTGAAGTATAGCGAACGAGAAGGAGTTAAAACAGATCTAATAACCCTTTCTCCATGTAGTCTTAATTCTAATTCGACCTACTCAGCTGTAGTTTTAGTTTTTTAAATGAAAGTGGAGGTGAAATTAGGTGATCTCCAACACCTATGGGAGCTGTAAATTAATAATCTGCCGGTCCATGTTTAAACAAAGGTACTGATGAAAGTGGCCACAGTTGACAATTCTCCCTGCCCTGCTAAGAAATGCCCAGTATTTTAATGTAATGATCCATAAAGAAGCTGCCAGCTACTTTATAAATGATCAGGCGCTCCTTTGGAAAGATTAGAAATCTAATCAAGTGTATTATAAATCTCTTGAAAAGCAGTTTGTGTTAAATAGGAAATAGTGAGCTTGGAGTTTGGAAAAGGGAGCACAAAGAATAAGAATTTGTTGATGTTTATCTAGTACTGCCAAGTGGAACAGGTGTTTTATTGAGGAGCCATGAACAAAAACTACTCTGTTCTGAGGCAGAAACCAGTCATGAGGTCTTACTGTAACTTGGATGAAATAACTCTCTCAAGCAGACTCCCATTATGATTCCACATCACAAGCAAACCATTATGTATTTTTATCAGGTACTCCTGATAGCCAACGAAAGTAGTTAAGACATTCAGGAAATATATATCCTTAGTGTCTCGTTAATACATCTGGCTTTGTGAGTTTGATTGTTGTGAAATAGTCATGAATAACTTGGTCAATTCTGAGTACTTAGAAAAACAGGAAGTTAAAGACCTTATTTAGGCAGGTAGTATCTACACCAAGGTACCTAAGAGCCACTGCAAGGGTCATCAAGAAGACTGATCACTTGGGGGTGCCTGGCCTGCTCAGTTGGTATAGCATGTGACTATTGATCGCAGAGTCATGAGTTCAAGCCCCACAGTGAGCATTGAGCCTACTTAAAAAACAGCTGATCACTTGGCATTACTATAGGGCATGTCTGTCTAGGTGTTTGCTATCCAAGTTACTTCTAATTAGTAATAGTAATCATAATTTGCTATTATTCTTTTTTAATTATATTAAATTCTTATATTCATATGAGAAATGATGGAGGAGGGAGTATTAAGTACTTCCATCTGGGAACATGATATGTCAGTACATTCATTCACGTGTTTTGTCCTTCAGTAAATGTAGATTCCTCTCTTTGGATATGTCCAGGTTTGCTGTTGAGTGTTTTTTTTGACATTAGCTATTTGTCATGTTTTTGTCTAAGCTTTCCATTCAGCCCTGCAGCCACAAAGTATCTCATACAAATATCCATGCTGGAGAATTTGACCCTTTTGGATACAGATTTAAACCTCGGCCACTGTCCATCCTGTAGCCCTGGCTCTCTTTGAAATGTGAGAAAGAGAAAGAGGGTATATGGTGTGGGAAGCAGGGGACAAGTGTCCTAGGGTGAGATGAGATGGTAGGCACACTATAAATTAATTATATTAGGGCCTCTCAACTTCTTTCGTATTATAACACATACAGAAAAAGATAATTTTTGCACAGCACACTAGGTTACATAAAGGAAGAGATTTGGAGGCATCGAACTGATGGTAAAAAAAAAAAAGTCATGACATTATATAATTATAAAAAATTACAGTGCATTAGAGAAGACATTACAAACTAAATTAGAATAAATCTGGGGTGCCTGGGTAGCTCAGTTGGTTAAGTATCCAGCTTTGGCTCAGGTCATGATCTCACAGTTCATGGGTTCGAGCCCCGCATCGGGCTCTGTGCTGACAGCTAGCTCAGAGTCTGGATCCTGCTCCCAATTCTGTGTCTCCCTCTCTCTCTGACCCTCCCCTGCTCATGCTGTCTCTCTCTGTCTCTCAAAAAAATAAATAAATAAATAAACCAGCTTTGTGGATCTACCTTCCACTGATAAAAATAAATAAATAAATAAATTAGAATAAATCTTTAAAAATTTTCCACATTTTTTCGTGATCAACTTGATCATTAAATGCTCATCCTGTGAATACATTTCAAGTTAGGTTTTATGGTAGAAGTGGCTTTATGCAGTTTCTGATCCAGACTTCTTAATGATAAACTTCTTCTATTCCAAACAGTAAATATCAGTGAGGGACTGATCACATAAGTGGGTAATAGAAAATTTAAAACCATTCTATACAACTATTCAAAATTTACAATTATAATTATATTTAAAGAATAACAACCCTTTTCTTTTTACTGACAAATGTTATATTGCAATTTCATAAGATAATGCAAATGGATTTGGAACCCAATAGTATATTTTTATATCAGGATTTCCATATTGACACTGTAGTTTTCAGAACATGCATACATTGTCAGCAGATAGCCTGGGCACCAGAAAAAGAGTACATTGTTACAAAGGGATAGAAATAGCCACTATATGTTAAAACATATTTAGGGCATTGCCTGGAGTTGAGCCCACTAGAAACCCTACTCTGCCCAGGCTCCTCTTTTGCCCTCTAATAGACCACCCCTGAGGCTGTGTGCTGTAACCCCGGGATATCCGGATCACAAACTTGAGCGCTGGCTCCAAAATCTTCAGTCCCTGATGGGCAGTGAGTTGCTTTGCGTATGGTTGCCCAAGTGACAGGCATCTCCTTGGCCCTGCACATTGAGCAGAGCTGCTAAGTGCTGGTTGTTGTTGGCTGTGCCTGCTGCTGCTTTGGCATACACCCCAGACTGCTTTGCACAGACTGTCCTAAAGAGACCTAAACAAGGCTGCTCACAGCCAGAGGTACTGGCCCAGGGGGCTCGGGCTCTCCCTGGCCCTTCTTAACTGCCCCATTGCAGAAGTCAGTTTCTTTACTCATATCCAGGATACCAACATGCCAAAGTACTGTAGTTGGGCAGCACTACCTAGATTGCATGCCTTATTTTGTAAATGAGGAAACTGTTATGCAGATCAAAGAATTGATTTCTTCCTAGATTAATATGATGGCAGAGTCAGAACTAAAAGAGAATGGAAATTGAATGAAAGTATTTTGGACAGGTAATTCTTAGAAAAGAGGAAGTGTAAAAGATTATAAGCTTTGTTACCCCCCACTATATTCAGAATATGATAATAGTTTAGTTTTTCTAAAATCTTGGTTTTTAAATAAAGAGTATTTAAAGTAAAACACAAATCCTGTTACATAGATTTAACCACACTCAATAACTTAGTGTCTTTTCATTTATATTTTCTTCTAGGCTTGATCAATAACTTAAAAATATTTGAATGTGTGTGTATAACCATAACTTTGACTTAGTTCAGGCTGCTTAACAAAATACCACAGACTGAGTGAATTAAAAAACATTTATTTTTCAGGTTTAGCCTGGGAAGTCTATCAGAGTGCCAGCATGGGTGGGTTCTTGTGGAGCCTTCCTGCTGATTGCAGATGGCTTGCTTCTTGCTGTGTCCTCACATGGAAGAGAGAGAGAGAGAGCGAGAGAGCTAGCTCTTGTATTTCTTCTTTATAAGAACATTCATCCCATCACAAGTACTCTAACTTAATGATTTGTCTCCAAAAGGCCCCATCTCCCAACATACTGGGAGTTACAAACACATTGGGGATTAGGGTTCCAACATATGAATTTGGAGGCAAACACAGACATTGAATCCACAGCACACCACCTTCCCCAGGGACTGGTATTACTGCCTGTCCCTTTTTAGGTGTTCTCCTATCTTGTCTTTATTTAGGACATTGATCCTCCCCTTCGTAGTTCCCTCAGCTCCTCTCTGGTTCTTTCCTCCATTTCCTCTCCCACTGTTTACAGAAGATTTGTAGTACTGAGAACCCTCAGGGAATTTGCATATGCTCACCGGGGAGATTAAAGTAGCAGTCAGTTTTGGGGGGGGGGTTTGGGGGGGATTATTTTTTAGCAATTTTTTAAATTTTAAATTTTTAAAATTTTTATTGGCACCCAAGTTAGTTAACATTTAGTGTAATAATGATTTCGGGAGTAGAATTTAGTGATTTATCACTTACATACACCACCCAGTGCTCATCATGATAAGTGCCCTCTTTAATGTGCATCATCCATTTAGCCCATCACCGCACCCAACCCTCCAGCAACCCTCAGTTTGTTCTCTGTATTTAAGAGTCTCTTATGGTTTGCCTCCCTCTGTTTTCATCTTATTTTTCCTTCCCTTCCCCTCTATTCATCTATTTTGTTTCTTAAATTCCACATATGAGTGGATTCATATATTTATCTTTCTCTCACTGACCTAGTTTGCTTAGTATAATACATTCTAGTTCCATCCATGTTGTTGCAAATGGCAAGATTTTATTCTTTTGGATCACTGAGTAATATTCCATTGTATGTATACCACAGCTTCTTTATCCATTTGTCAGTTGATGGGCATTTGGGCTCTTTCCATAATTTGTATTGTCAATAGTGCTGCTATAAACATTGGGATGCATGTGCCCCTTTGAATCAGTGTTTTTGATGTCCTTTGGACAAATACCTAGAAGTGCAATTGCTGGGTTGTAGGGTAGCTCTATTTTTAAATTATTATTTTTTTTTTTTTTTGAGAGAGGGCATAAGTGAGCAAGGGGCAGAGTGAGAGAGAGGGAGAGGGAAAGAGAGATTCCCACAAGGAGCAGAGAGACAGAGAGAAAAGCAGGGCTCACCTGAAGCAGGGCTCCTGCTCACTCAAAGTGGGTCTCAAGCTCACCCAGAGTGGGGCTTGTACTCACCCGAAGTATGGCTCGAGCTCACCCGAAATGGGGCTCGAACTCATGAATTGTGAGATCTTGAACTGATACGAAGTCAGATGCTTAATTGTCTGAGTCACCTGGGTGCCTCTCTATTTTTAATTTTTGACGAACCTCTGTACTGTTTTCCAGAGTGGCTGCACCAGTTTGCATTCCCACCAGCAGTGCAAAACTGTTCCCCTTTCTCTGCATCCTTGCCAATATCTGTTGTTTCCTGAGTTGTTCATTTTAGCCATTCTGACAGGTGTGAGGTGGTATCTCTTTGTGGTTTTGATTTGGAGTTCTCCATTGATGAGCAATGTTGAGCATCTTTTCATGTGTCTGTTACCCATCTGGATGTCTTCTTTGAAAAAGTGCCTGTTCATGTCTTTTGTGCATTTCTTCACTGGATTATTTGTTTTTTGGGTGTTGAGTTTGACAAGTTATTTATAGATTTTGGTATACTAACCCTTTATCCAAAATGTCATTTAACATTATCTTCTCACAGTGGCCAGTTCTGATAAGTGTGTTGAAATGATAGGGTAGATCATACCCTCTTCCCAAACACACATGCACATACACATACATATACCACACACACCCCACAGGTGGGGCATTTAAAGGATGAGGAGGTCATTGATACTAGAAGTATTAATGAATCATGCACACTGATTATGCTCTTTCTCAGGTCCCAACTTGAAAGTTTGAAAAAGCTAAAATCTTTGTAATAGGTCTTTCACAAATGACCTCCCTGTGTTTTCCTTGTCATGTCTTCTGGAATAAATATCTGTGATTTCACCTATCTAGCATCCAGTTCCCTTCTAGTAATAGCACTCTGATTTTCCTATGGAACTACCCACTTCTCATTCCCAAACTACATGGTTCATCGGGAGCTGATCCCATCCCTGGCAGTGGGAACGGCATGTAACTTAGGCCTGGCCAATTGGAACATTGTATCCCTTTGCTACTGAACTAAGGAGTTTGCTCCTTGGTGAGTTACAAATAAAGACTACACCAGATGGTGGTGTCACACAAAGCAAACTTTATTTGCAACAAATAAGGAGATCACAGGGAATACCTTCCAAAGCCAGGTTCCCCAAGCAGGGGTGAGTGGGTTCCTTTTATTTAGTATTAGGGTAAATATTCAGAAAGAAGAGTTTTGTCATCATATGTAGAGGTGATAAGGTCATGCATACATAGGAAACATGCCTATACATGCATATGTATGTAACAAACATGGTATGTTATGTTAGTGAGGTTTGTACTCCTCCTTGGGTGGAGATTTTAACATTTATCTCATTTAATGAGATAGAAGTAACTGTCCACCATTCCATGCCCTCTTCTGCAGTGGTCCATCAGTGGTCAAACTCAAACTTGTCTAGTCCAGCAGGAGCTCTTTCTGTTGTTTGCCTCTAAAAGATAAGGTTAACATACTTGTGAAGTTAGTGAGGGTCATTGGGAGTCTCGCTGGTGACACCTGTAAGCTATGGTAATTGGTTTAAGATTGGACAAGTGAGTTACTCATTGGGTCATATGTTCACTCAACAAATATTTATGGAGCACCAGCCATGTGCCTGAAAATATTTTAGGTGCTAGGGATACCTCACAGGAAAAAAAAAAAAAAGAGAGAGAGAGAAGACAGTGTTCATGGAGCTTACATTCAAACTGAGGGGAGCAGACAATAAACAAAATAGATTATATGGGAATAGAAAATACCAAGTGCACAGACCCTTGGTAAAAAGCAAAATTCAGGACACCTGGGTGGCTCAGTTGGTTAAGCCTCCAACTTTGGCTCAGGTCATGATCCCACGTCTATGGGTTCAAAGTCCTGCATCAGGCTCTGTGCTGACAGCTCAGAGCCTGGGGCCTGCTTCTGATTCAGTGTCTCCCTCTCTCTCTGCTCCTCCCCTGCTCACACTCTGTCTCCGTCTCTCAAAAATAAATAAACATTAAAAAAATTTTTTTAATAAAATTCAACCGAGTATATTTTATTAAATGTTTTTTAAAATTTATTTTTGAGAGAGAGAGAAAGAGATAGCATGAACAGGGGAGGGTCAGAGAGGGAGAGAGACACAGAATCTGAAAACAGGCAGGCTCTGAGCTAGCTGTCTGCACAGAGCCTGACACAGGGCTCAAACCCACAAACTGCAAAATCATGACTGGAGCCAAAGCCAGATGTTCAACCAACTGAGCCACCCAGGTACCACATCAACTGAGTACATCTTGAAGGTTGAATTGTGGAGCATCTCACCTAGCTATTAGAGGTGCCTCCTCTGAGGAGTTGTATAAAATGGCTTTTATAGAAAGGAGGGTGGGGCAAGAAGTTATTAGCAAAAGAAAAGAGTTGTTTCTGGCCAGGTTACTTTCCCCTAGGAGGAAGGATTGGGGGATGGGGGGAAGGTGTTTTATTAGATCAAGTACCTTATCTTCCTTTAGGGGGGAGATGGTGAGGACCCCTGTGACAGTCTCTGGTGCCTACAAGAAAATTTCCAGCTTGATTGGCTCAAAATTCCACTCCTGGAGAAGTTGAAACTGCAACTAAGTCTTGATTTGCTGTCCTGGGGTGAGTGATTCCATCTTGAGCCCTTGGCTTTCTTTTTCACACCCTAAAGCAGGGTCTTGTTTGGAGTATTTGAGCAAGGAAGCTCTTTGGTAGAAGCAGAGTGACTGTGGGGGTGGGGCGGGGGAATGGCGGCGGGGGGGGGGGGGGGGGGGGGGGGGGGGGGGGGGGGGGGGGGGGGGGGGGGGGGGGGGGGGGGGGGGGGGGGGGGAAGAACTGGAGTAAGATCAGAGGTAATAAGAGATGTGATCATGCAGGACTTGTAGGAAGTTATAAGAATTTTGGTTTTTACTCTGACAGGAGAAACCACTGGATAGTTTTGAGGCTTCAATTTTTATAGGATTGCTCTGAACTCTATCAAGTAAAGCACTTACTTTTGTTCATTAAGGTCTGTTTTGGGAGTTATATCTTGTCCTTTTTTTTTAATTTTAATGTTTATTTATTATTGAGAGACAGAGAGAGACAAGAACATGAGCATGGGAGGGGCAGAGAGAGGGGGAGACAGAATCTGAAGCAGGTTCCAGGCTCAGAGCTGTCAGCACAGAGCCCATCACAGGGCTCAAACCCACAAACTGTGAGATCATGACCCAAGCCGAAGTAGGATGCTTAACCCAGGTGCCCCACCCCACCTTTTTTTTTTTGTAAACATATTTCTGGTTTTTCGTTTTTCTTAACTCGATCACCTCTCCCACTCTTGACTAAAGAGTCATATAGGAGATGAACCTTATCAATCAGCCCTGCCCTGGCTCTTGGTTGTCTTTCAAGTCTTTGTGATTGTCCAAATGGGGCCCTAATGTTAGAATCATGGAAATGTAACCTTAGGTTGGTTAGACATGAACATGAATTCATTTCTGATGACAGTAGGGCTTCGCATAGAGAAGGAAATTGTGCTAGATGCCACATCTTAAATTAATATAGGAAAGTGAGAAAACACCTTGGCTAGAGATAAAACAGAGAGAGAAAATAAAATGATTTTTTGTGGGGTTTGATGCTTTTCTTCTTTTGAAAGAAGAGGAAAGGTGAGCATTTGAGTTGCATAGCCAGCTTCTAATACTAAGTAGCTGTGGAAATAGTAATATATTCTTTAAAAGGTTAAATGAGATAATATGCACAAGTGTACTTATAGTACAGCACAGTCCCTATTTGGCACTCCACTGGAAGAGATTTGGAAAGCGTCAGGTCTTCAAGGGAGACAGCCCAGTTGCAATTCACATCCTACCCAGCATGAATGGTAGGTACACTGAAATAAACTGGGGTTAAACTTTATATATATCTAATATTTATTTTTTATTATAGAATTTTTTTTAAGTTTTCTTGCAGGGATACGAGTTGTGCCTGGGTGGCTTAGTTAGTTAAACATCCGGCCTCTTGGTTTCTGCTCAGGTCATGATTTCACAGTTAGTGAGTTCAGGCCCCATATCAAGCTCCTTGCTTCTCATGTTTTCTCTCTCTCACTAAATAATTTTTTTTCAAAAAAAAAAGTTTATTCATTTATTTTGTGTGTGAGAGAGAGAATGGGGGTTGGGGGATGGGCAGAAAAAGAGGGAGAAGATCCCAAGCAGGCCCACACTGTCAGGGCAAAATCCAGTGTGGGGCTCCAACTCAGAATACTGAGAGATTATGACTTAAGCCGAAGATGGATGCTTAACTGACTCAGCCACCCAGGGGTCCCTATAGAAAATTTTAAAAATACAGAAAAGTTGAAAGAACTGTGCAAAAATCACCTTTTATACCTACCAACTAGATTCAACAATTGACCATTTGCCATATATTTTTTGTTTCTGTATAGAAATACATTGCAAACATGATATTTTTCCCCTAGTACTTTAGCCTGCATAAGCTAAAAATAAAGACATTCTCTTCTCTAGTCACATTGCCATAGGTTTTTTTTTAATTAAATGTTTTATAATCAATTGCAGCATTTTTCCTTTTGATATGTAAATTGTGCCAAATTTGGCTTCTGTGTCCTTTGTATCATGCCCCTACTAGTCTTTTTTTTCTTGTTTATTTATTTATTTATTTATTTTTCATCTCTTTTTTTCTTTAAGATTTTTTTTTAAATTTATTTTTGATACAGAGAGAGACAGAGCATGAGAGGGGGAGGGGCAGAGAGAGAAGGAGACACAGAACTGGAAGCAGGCTCCAGGCTCTGAGCTAGCTGTCAGCACAGAGCCGGACGCGGGGCTCGAACCCACGAACGTGAGATCTGACCTGAGCCGAAGCCAGAGGCTTAACCGACTGAGCCACCCAGGCGCCCCGCCACTAGTCTTTAAGAGTTTACTTGAATTCTCTCAGGTGCATTTGAATTGTATTAATTAGAACAAACTGGAGAGGGTGGAATTTTAGGCAATATGTGGAAAGATTGAGGGTCGAGGAAAGGGAGAAAGTGGCTGATAATGTATGTAAACCAGCAAGATTTTAAAGTCAGCCAGCCTAGGCTCATCCTGAACTGGGGCATCATCCCTTCTTTCACATTCTCAGCCCAAGATTCACCAAAAGCTCCATTGCTGTTCAGAATTTTCCAGCAGCAGGAGGCTTAAATTAGTATGTGAGTGTTTTGCTTGTTTGTAAATTAAGAACTGTCTATGTATTTGTGTAGGAAGAGTCAAGATAATATAATCCAGATATAATTAGTTAAAATTAAATGTGGGGGAGCACCTGACTGGCTTAATAAATAGACTTGATCTCTCCTGGGTCATGAATTCAAGCCCCACATTGAGTGTAGAGAGTACTTAGATAGATAGATAGATAAATGAACACTAATTAAAACAATTTAAAGGGAAATGGTTATCAGTAGCAATATGGAACATTAAATGAGGAAAGCATGTTGTTAAAAATAAGACAATACACCTGAAATGGAATTATTTTGGCTAAATTCTACATCACCAATCCAAGACTTGATCACAGTTCCACTCACCTGGAAGTGGACTCCTAAACCAGTCAATCAGGATTAACCTGATCAGCACTATTTAGATAAGTGCCTGATAGGTCCCTGTCATCCCCTAAAGAAAAGTAACCTTGTGATAATCATCCTGTTCTTTTGCCTAGTTTAACTTCCTTATGTCTGCTCCCTCCTGCCAATATAAAAGTCTTCCATTTTGCACAGCTCCTTGAAGTACCTTTCTTTTTGCTAGATTGGATGCCGCCCCATTTGAATAGACTTTTGCTCAAATAAACTCAAAAATTTTAATATGTCTTGGGGCACCTGGGTGGCTCAGTGAGTTAAGCATCAAATTCTTGCCTCAGGTCATGATCTCACAGTTCATGAGATCCAGCCCCATGTCAGGCTCCTGTATGGACAGTGTGGAGCCTGCTTGGGATTCTCTCCTTCTCTCTCTGGCCCTCCCCAGCTCATGTGTGCACAGGTGCACATGTGCACAGACACACACTCTCTAAATAAATAAATAAATAAATAAATAAATAAATAAAAGATCTCCAAAAAAAGTTTTTAATATGCCACGTAATGTGTACAGTGACAAGAGACTTCTGTCTGAAATGCTGAGAGAGTACACCATTGATGCCCTCCACATATGGAAATCCGGCTGTCCTACGCCTTGTTCCCTACGTGGCCTTCTGAGCCGCCACCAACAACAAATCCCATAGCTTGGAGTTATCTTAATTATCCCTAGGGAAAGCTACGTCTTAATAAAATTCTTGTGACAATAATACTTTAACCCAAAGCAAACATTTTCAAAGGGTGGGAATTTGAGTCATGGAGGCAAGTCGATGAAGGAATTGGATTTTGGACAGAGGCTCTTTCATAAGTCACCACCCTAATAGCTACTTCCTATTCCGCTACCTATCCTCTGGCCCTGGATACAATCTTATCAGGATAAGGCTGTGAATAGGTAGAAGGTAGAAAAGATTAAATTACCCTGAGTTACGCAATCTCCTCTCTTCTAGAAGGAAGGACAAATGCTTTCATGTTGCTGCTAATGTAGTTAATGCTCAAGACATATTTGATAGAGGACACTTAAATAACTCTCTGTGAGGGCTTGAAGAATGTAAAAGACATTTAAGATTGTCTCTTTTCACTTTATTTACTTAGATCCCCACATACATTTTAAATACTTTTATGTGCTGATTTTCATTTTCCTGTATTTCCTTTTATTCGGGTTTGTCTGGTCCTTTTACTGTCTTAGTGAATTTATTTGTTAAATGAGTTAATTAATTTATTGTCTTAGATAATATCCTGGGATCTAGTGTCAAGTGTCAAGTTCCCATCAATAACATTTTCATACCTCAGTTTTCCTACAAAGGAGCTTTGGGATTTCCTCATTTAGTTCAAGTATTTCCTGGAGACAAAATACAAAGGGGATTCTGCTAATCCTACACACTATATAAAATTATACATAATCTTAGAGGACAAATAATATGTAAGCTAAACAAGAATTAGGTTTGACAGGCTTACATGTAATTCAGGTGTTCCTTCTCTGCTTTGTTACATGGAGTAGCCACCGTGGCGTCTGTCCTAGTCTCTGGTTCTCTTTTACCTTAGAGTTCTGCTCAAAGTCTCTTTCTGTCAACAGAATCTTAGTATGGGCTGCTAAGAAACTACTTCTCCTTAGGGAGGGCACTTGTGTTGAATGTAAGTGTTGAACCCCTGAATTCTCCTGAAACCAATATTGCAGTGTATGTTGGCTGACGAAAATGTAAATTAAAAAAAAGTTACTTATCCTTGTCCCCACATCATTAAATATAGAGAAAACCATGTACTAAGAGAAGTGATTTTATTTACAATTATTCAACTAAGCAAACAGAATATGCTGGTTACCATAGTAGCATATCTTACACACATTCGTTAACCCCCAGAGGTATACATAAAAATTAGAAAGTAGAATAAAAAGAAGTAGGTATGGGAAGAGGCAGATTATTAAAAGGCTTAAGGGTAGGCATCATTCTCTTTACTCCTTTAATAGACTTTTTTTCTGGCATTTTATTTATTTTCACTGTGATAAAATATATATAACAAAGTATACCAGTTTAGCTATTTTTTTTAATGTTTGTTTATTTTTGAGAGAGAGAGAGACAAAATGTGAATGGTAGGGGGAGCAGAGAGAGAGGGAGATACAGAATCTGAAGCAGGCTCCAGGCTCTGAGCCATCAGTACACAGGCCGATGCAGTGCTCAAACCCACGAACTGTGAGATCATGACCTGAGCTGAAGTTGGATGCTTAACCAACTGAGCCACCCAGGCACACACACACCCCTATTTTAGCTGTCTTTAAGTGTACAATTCAGTGACATTAATTACATTCACAATGTTGTATAACCACCACTGCTGTCTAATTCCAAAATTTATCTCTTACTGTAAACAGAAACTCTGGAACTACTAAACCATAACTCTCCTCCCTGTCCCACCCTCCTCCCAGCCCTGGTAATCTTGAGTCTACTTTCTCTCTCTATGAACTTGTCTGTCATTAAAAAAATATGTTTATTTACTTATTTTGAGAGAGCACATGGCATGATCAAGGGAGGGGCAGAAGGAGAGCGAATCCCAAGCAGACTGTGCTCAGTGCAGAGCCCCTAGCAGGGCTCCATCTCGGGACTGCTAGATCATGACCTGAGCTGAAGTTGAGAGTGCGACAATTGACAAACTGAGCCACTCAGGCGCCCCATGTCATTTTTTAAAGGTGAAATTTGGTGACGATGTGGATAGGAAATATGGCATAAGGAATTCAAAGGAACAAGACATAACCCTTTTCTTTCAAGTAACTTAAAGGGATAATACTTTGAAAACCATTTATAATGCCCTTCTCTTTTGCTTTTCTCAGAATGCAATCTTTGCTCTAGTTGGCAGAGGTGTTGATCTAGCTGGCAGATCTGTGAAATTAGAATTTGAGACAGAAAGGTGACAAAAGAAAAAGCTACGTGATACTCAGCTTCTAAAAGCAAAATAGTATTATGCATGTCAGTAGGCTTGCATGCTGAGTTTTTATCTTAAGAGAGGATTTTCCCAAATCCTTTTAATATTCACTGGCTGAATCAGGAGAGACCAGCTCCTAAAGTTCTGTGGTACAGAGAGAGGATATTCTTCTATTAATATTAACAAAGCCACAGGTCTTGCTACTCAGTAGCAAAACAGGGCAATAGATTAAGGTTGCCTGTAAGTAACAAAAATATTCCAGATAAGAGTAAGGGAGGCAGAAGTTTGTTTCTCCATCATATTCCAGACGTCTTTTTTTTAGTTCAGAAGGTTGTCAGTCTAAATTTGGCATGGCATTCAATAAGACTTGGAAACTTAGGCTCCTTCAGTCTTGTTATCTGCTATACGTCACCCTAGAAATTTAATCTACTTTGCAGCCAGTACGCAGAATGAAACAGGGAATGAAAGGTACTTCATCTCCCTTTGAGGACATTTCCTGCACACTGCACATACAATTGGGCAGAACTCAGTCATGTGGCCATAACTAACCGCAAGGGAGCCAGGAAACGGGAGCTCTGTCATTATGGAAGAAGGAAGATACAGATATTGAGGAATAACTAAAACTTTCTGCAACAGAAAGAGAGGTAGTTTGGTAGTTTGAAGAATGAGACTTCCAAGATGCTAGGTAGAAGGCCTTTATGAGGGTTCAGGGCAGCCCAAAGGCGGCCCCTATGAGGGAACTCAGTGTCAAAATAGATTAATTCCAAATACAACAAGAGGCTGGCAAATGGGTTTTGTTAGCTGTGAAAGTACCAAAAGTTTTCTATCTGTAGCATTTTGGCTGAGACTAGTCCTGCCCCATCTTCACTACAAATTGTATGTGAAAAGGCTTCTTTTGAAAATAAGCCCCAGGAGGGTAGGGAGCCTGGCAGATATCCTTCTTCATCATGCTGCCTCACGAGTCTGGAGGTCGGGTTAAGGGGACTAGGAAAGGCCTTAATCAGAACCTCCAATACAGGCCCTGGACCTCTGGCTCGCTGAGGGAATGGGCTCTGGTGAGCAGCAGCAGGAGAAAGTGTGAATGTGCACAGCTCTGATGCCTTCAGTTTGAGAGGGGCTTTGCTTTGCTCTGCCATTTAATTTATGCCACGTAGGCATGGAGGCCACATAATACAGTGATTTACAACAAGGATTTGGGAGCCAGACTGTGTAGCTTTGAACCTCAGCACTACCCTGTCCTATCTCTGTAACTTTCCTATAGGAAAGGATGTACTAAATACTAGAACCTTCCTCACATTATAAGATTACAGGATGTAAACAAGACCAGAGGTATATCATCTTATAAAGTTCAATATGGTTAGTCCTATCAAATTGAGATTATTTGTCTGTGTTTACAAACAACAACAATAACATTTGAGATGTTATCTACTCTGTCCCTACTGCTCTGTTAGTGTCTTTCCTATTATGTCAGAGTTCTTACAAGTGGTCCTGTTTTGGGTTTCTACAAGGTTTTTTTTAAGTTCCTTGTAAGAATTAATTTATTTAAAACATGATATGTAGAAAAATTCAAAAAAGTTAACTATTATGTATTAATATTATTATTACATCTCAGGACACAATGGAGAAAATTGCTGAAAAAAATGGAACTATAAGGAGTTGACTTAGGCTCAGGAAATAGGTATTTATTGATTCTTCATCAGTGTAGATGGAGCATGATTTAAATGGTGGTAACCTATAATCCTTTCAAAAGTTAGCAGGTGAATAAATATGCTTTCAGTTGTGTTATCAGTTCACGAATGGAAATGACCTTAAACCCCTACGAAATGACAGGCACAAATGGGGTGAAGGTTGAGTTAATGAGTTATTTTTACAGTTGAGCAACATTAAATCCAAACAATGTTATTCTGTGGTGTATATAACAGATCTGTGCTTTCGGTTAGTCCCTTGTAGCAATTATAACAATCATAAAACTGCAAGAAGAAAATAAGGTGCAATTCAGATTGCTCTTGGGAGTAAGTATAAGAGAACAAACAGGACCACGAGTAAGAAATTGGACATAATATTGGGGCACCTGGGTGGGTCAGTCAGTTGGGTGTCCGGCTTGGCTCAGGTAATGATCTTGCGGTTTGTGAGTTTGAACCCTGTGTCGGGCTATATGCTGAGAGCTCAGAGCCTGGAGCCTGTTTCAGATTCTATGTCTCCCCTTCTCTCTGCCCCTCCCATGCTCATGCTCTGTCTCTCAATAATAAATAAACATTTAAAAAATTTAAAAAAGAAATTGGGCGTTGTAAGGAATATATCAGGGACAAAGTTTTGTAGGGACAAAGTAAAGACAGCCCTGAATGTCTTCCCCCCGCCGCCCTTTCCTTTTTGCAAGGCATAAGCAAACTCCTTCTGGTAGGACTAACCATGTTGACTTTCTAATGATAACATAGCTCTGAATTTATTTACATACTATATAGCATATTCATAGAGCCTGCCCACCAGCATATGCTGTATTTACTTCAGGCTTGCAATATCCACTGTGAATTCTGTTCAGTCCAGATACGTAGTCTTTTGAAGTTATAGTTATAGTATTTTAAATACTATCAGCTGTACTAGGAAAGCCAGATTACTTATTTTCAGTTAATATTTCAAATTTCTTCAATTATTATTATTTTAAGTGGCAATTACATTCCTACTATACTTTTTTCCAGCAGGTTAATTATGTCTTGGTGAAATGTCCTTTAAATCAGATGATATTATCTGAACCATATAAAAAGAATAATTTTAAATATTCTAATTTGTAGTGATTTAGATTTAAAGCAATTTTAATTGGAGTTCTAGAAATAAAATGTGTATATCACTTCATTAATATTTTTTGAGTATTCTTTTTTAAAAATTTTTAACATTCATTTTTGAGAAAGAGAGTGTGAGTAGGGAAGGGTCAGAGAGAGAGGGAGACACAGAATCTGAAGCAGGCTCCAGGCTCTGAGCTGTCAGTACAGAGCCTGACGTGGGGCTTGAACCCACAAGCAGTGATATCATGACCTGAGCCGAAGTCCAGACCCTTTACCAACTGAGCCACCCAGGTGCTCCCATTAATATTGCTTTAAATTTGATTTTCTCTTAAGCACTAACTAGTCCTGTTGTTATAAGACAATGTGAAAAGCAATGTGAAACTTGGGGAACCCGGGTGGCTTGTCAGTTAAGCGTCCGACTTCCATTCAAGTCATGATCTCATGGTTGGTGAGTTTGAGCCCCATGTTGGGCTCTCTGCTGTCAGCACAGATCTGCTTTGGAGTCTCTCTTCCTGTCTCTCTGCCATACTTTCTCTCTCTCTCTCTCAAAATAAACACTGAGAAAAATAAAAGCAGAAACTTACTGTTATTAAATAATAGAGCAATAAAAATATTTAGGGGGGAAGGGAGAAGGGAAGGTCACTTAGGCAGTGACCCAAGCAGCTTAATAAATCATTTGGCATGAAGTACCTCAGAATGTGCTAACATGTTCAGAACAGTTAATTCCATGTATCTGAGGGAGAATTGTCACATATTTTGATTCCTCAATTTGAAACAATTTTGAGTTTTTTCTCTTTTTGGCTAAAAAAATGACATTGATTTCTCAATTTCAGAATTACGCATTCCTTAGTCTAGACCTTATAATAAGTAACAACAACAAACTGGCCGCATATTGGTGTAATTGTTAAAATCAGAACTGTCAATAATTACAGTTAAATATCTAAAATGTAGAAAACTGACTCTCCTTCAGTGAGTATTGCTGTTTACTGGAAGGTAAAATATTGTTAGCATGGTGTAGCTGATGGGGTGGTAAGCTCCAGCTGGTGGGTGCTCCCTGCTCCCGGGTCTCCCTGGGCCTCCCAGTCTGCCTTCAGGAAGCACTTCAGGTTAGTTAATTCCAGGCTGGGCACTCATCCCATTGTTCCCAGTAAACTAGCAATATAAAACCTTGTAAACCAAGACCTTAGTGGTCCGTGAAGTCCTCCCAAGCGTTGCTTTCTGTTTAACTCTCAATCCCAGGTCAAGCCAGCCCTATGGGCAGTCACTGCGGTATATCCTCAGTTGTTTCAGCTTCTTTTTTTGTAAGTAAGGAAGAGAAATCTATTCTGATTAATTCCAATAAAAGTGGGGACATGTGATGGTAAAGATCTCACAAAATCAAACATAGTCTCACGCTTTATGGGAAATCTGGCTGCAAACTGAAGCTATCAAGAACCAAGATATTCTTCCTTTTTCTGTCTCGCTGGGGCCAAGTGTTGTCTCCTCTTCTTTTCTCTTAGTACAGCTACCCTGTTTTCCTCTTTCATATTGCCAACACATTAACACACACGTTCCCAAAATGGCAGGCAGCCTCCACGTTTGTATGACCTATCAGCATAGCTACCTTCACGCTTAGGTATCTGATCAAAATATTTGAGAGGGGTGGGAGTGAGGGGAGAGAGACAAAATATGATATAATACAGGGAGGCCAGTGGTTGGATTATTTTACCTTTGATCCATCAACCTTGGCTGTAGGGCTCCTGGATGTTAAAGATCAGTTTTATTCCTCACAGCAAAGGATGGAAGATCAATGACATTTAAAAATAGTAATAATTACAACATTTTCATACTCCTTGACATTTTCTCTTTGTATGCGAGCTAGATTTTATGATGTTGGTAAAAGCTTCAACACTTTGTGGGAGCAATACTGGTACAAGAGAAGTGATCTCTTCTTCTCTGCCATGTGAGGATATGGCAGTATTGCTGCCATCTGCAAACAAGGAAGAGGGCTCTCACCAGATTCCAGATCTGCTGGCACCTTGATCTTGGACTCCCCAGTCTCTAGAGCTGTAAGAAATGAATGTTTATTGTTCAAGTCACCTACTCTGTAGTATTTGTTGTAGTATCCAAAATGAAGACAGGCAAATAAAATCTAAAAAGGCTATTTAAAGATTTTTCTCTGATATTTGATAATTTTAACACTGCACTGACTTGGCTTGTAACTGTGAGTGTGTTGCTTACTCTCTAGGGACCTGTTTCTTTTGAGTTACTATAATTCACTTTATAATAATGAAGTTCCAAATATACTCAAACCCATCAAAAAGAAATTGCCTGATTGGATTTGAGAAAGGATTCTACCCCTCAGGCATTTCACTTAGCTCATGTTTCTATGATGACGTTATTCACCTCTCACTTTCTTTATGAAATATCCTTATAATAGAACTTAGAATATTAGACCTGGAGGAAATATTAGAAATTATGTAGTTCAACTCCCTCATTAATGTATACCATAATTTATCCTTCTATTATTGATATAAACACTATTGAGTTAGCAAAAAGGAATAAGAAAAATCTGGGACTACATAAAATGAAGCACTTTTTGGAGAAGAAACAAAACTCAAATGAGGCCTGACCTTTATCAATAAAGCTTTATTCATTTATGCCATAATTACTACCTGATAGGTTTTTAAAAGTTGTATTACCTGAATCACAGTATTCACAGATATGAAATAAGAAGTGACAATGGTTATGGTTTCTAAGAAAAACAACTTCTAAGTGATTCTCCTATATTCATTATTAGGTGAGGCTCAAAAATATACATATTAAATACACATATTTAATACACAAATACTAATGTTGAGATTTTCTATGTAGACAAATTTGAAAAACTTTGTTTAGTCTTACAATCAGTTTTGAACAGTATGCTATTTGATAACAAAGAGCTTATTTCTATATTTATTAATATTTGTGGTGCCCTTATAGACAAGGCACCATCTCAGCTATAAGAAATATGTGTTCTGAAGTCCTCAAGCTAAATTCCTCAGGCTCAGACATTTCAGTTTTGTTCATGTTTTAGTGACCACACACCTTTAAGAACTGGAAGGAGTCTTTCAACATAGAGCTGGAAAGGACAGACAGCAGGCTATTTTTAGTTGCCAAGAATAACACATTCTAGCCAGTACATTTTTTTACATGGTAGTGTGAGCCAAGTCCAAGGATGTCATTAAAGTATCCCTTAAAATGTGGAGCAAAGAATGCTTCTAAAAAGCATTCATAGGGGGCTCCTGGGTTGCTTGGTTTGTTGAGCATGAGTTCAGCTCAGGTCATGATCTCACTGTTTGTGGGTTCGAGCCCACAGCTGTCAGCATAGCTGATCCTAGAGCCTGATTTCGATTTTGTGTGTCTCTCTCTCTCTGCCTCTCCCTTGCTTGTGCTCTCTCTCTCCCTCTCTCTCAAAAATAAATAAAACATGTTTTAAAAAAGTCTATAGAGCTTTCAACCTTTGCACATTGGGGAATTTAAAAAAAAGTAAAATAAAAAGCATTCACTAAGTCAGGGTTTTTTTTTTAATGTTTATTTTTGAGAGAGAGAGAGAGAGAGAGAGAGAGAGAGAGAGAGAGAGAGAAGCAGAGACAGAAGATCCAAAGTAGACCCCAGGCTGTTAGCACAGAACCTGATGTGGGGCTTGAACCCACAAACCATGAGATCATGACCTGAGCAGAAGTCTGACACTTAATCAACTGAGCCACCCAGGTGCCCCCACAAAGTCAAATTCTTAAATAGTAAAAAAGTTTTAAAATAGATATCTAAAAATTTTAAGATGCCTTGCTTATTCCTTTGAGAATCTATTTCACTAGAGTTAAATAATTCTCAGGTAAGCACAGTACAGCCATTTCCTCCATTCTTGGCTTTCTGTCAATTTCAACATTAGATTTTGCTCTATTTCCTCTACTGTGAGCTTGAATTTCTAGGCAATAGAGATAACAAGGTAGGAAACAGTGTCATTTCTCCTTTCCACCAATATTTAAGAGGTAGGAGGTGGCTAGTAATTTAGTAAAGAGCCCACTAGTTGCCAAAATTGTTTCAGTTAATCTTTTTATTGGTCATAGGTAGGTCTATTATCTCCATTTTAGAGAGTAGGACACTGGGGGTCAGAGAAGCTAAGTAGTTTGCCTAAGGCTTTATGGATAATCATAAGACTGGAAGGGAACTCTAGATCTGAACAGAAACAGAGATCGAGTGAGATACACGTCTCATTCAGTGAGGCACTCACCGTCATCTCTCTTCTTGGCCCTTCTGCACAGACAGTAGAAGTAGTAATAGCTCTGACTGCCCTGGGCCTCTGTGTAGACTGAAGATGACTGCCATCCCATAGAAGCTTTAAATCTCTAATTTTTTTTAAGAGAAACTTGACAGAAGACCATAGGGGAAGGGAAGAAAAAAGGAGTTCAAACAGAGAGGGTGGCAAATCATAAGAGATTATTAAATACAAAGAACAAAAATAAATAAATAAATAAATAAATAAATAAATAAATAAATAAATAAATAAATACAAAGAACAAACTGAGGGTTGGTGGGGGTGGGAGGTGGGGGGTGGGGAAAGTGGGTGATGGGCACTGAGGAAGGCACTTGTTGGGATGAGCACTGAGTGTTGTATGTAAGTGATGAATCATGAGAATTTACTCCTGAGGCCAAGACTACACTGTATAGACTATATGTTAGCTAACATGACAATAAATTATTTTTAATTAATTAATTAATTTTTGAAAGAGAGAGAGTGCACAAGTGAGTGAGGGGCAGAGAGAAAGAGAAAAATCCCAGGAGGGGCAGAGAGAGGGAGAGAGAGGTGGGGCTCACCCAAAGTGAGGCTCAAGTTCACCCAATTTGAAGCTCGAGTTCACCCATGGAGCAGCTTGAACTCACAAATTGCAAGATCATGCCCAAAGCCAAAGTCAGAGGCTTAACCACCCTGGTGGCCCTGAAGCTTTAAATTTCTGAAATAGAGGCCATAACCTGCCAAGTATATTTGTAGTAAGATGCCACAAAAATTGAAGGTATAATATTGAATTGCTTCCTTTATTAGCAGTTTTGTAGTGAAAATTCTCCATCAGGAGTCAGTATAGCTTACCATGGATGGTGATGTGGATCACCTGTACCAGAGCTTTCTCTTCTGGTGTCCTCAAATAAGCCTTACAGGCTTATTTTTGTGCTTTGAAATCTTTCACCACTTGATTCTTTTCATTTACAGGCAATTCATTTCTTAAAACTCAGAATTGGCTTTCCAAAGTGGTGTGAAATTTAGATGCTAATTGTGTTTTATTTAATTTGATGTGTGGGTTAAGGAGTAGAAAATAAGCCACTAACTACTTTTTCACAAGATGGAATAAATCTCTCAGATCAAAGAGCAAAATAGCATAAATTGTAATCAGAATAGCATATGATATTGGGGTGCCTGTCTGGCTCAGTTGGTAGAGCATGAGACTCTTGATCTCCAGGTTGTGAGTTTGAGCCCCACGTTGGGTGTAGAGTTTACTTAAAAAAATAGTGTATGACAGGTGTGATGTTTCAAAGGGGTGCATGCACCCCAATATTTATAGCAGAACTATCGACAAGAGCCAAAGTATGGAAAGAACCCAAATATCTACCGACAGATGAATAGATAAAGAAGATGTGGTATATGTATATATATACATATATATATATATAATGGAGTATTACTCATCAATCAAAAAGAATGAAGTCTTGGCATTTGCAACAACGTGGATGGAACTATAGGGTATTATGCTAAATGAAATTAGGGGAAAGACAAATATCATATAACTTCACTAATATGTGGAATTTAAGACACAAAACAGAGGAACATAAGGGAAGGGAAACAAAAATAATATAAAAACAGGGAGGAGGACAAAACCTAAGAGACTCTTAAATTTAGAGATCAAATTGAGGGTTGCTGGAGGGGTGGGAGGGGGCTAAATTGGCAAGGGGCATTAAGGAGGACACTTGTTGGGCTGAGAACTGGGTGTTATATGTAGGGGATGAATCACTGGATTCTAGTCCTGAAATCATTATTGCACTATATGCTAACTAACTTGGATATAAATTTAAAAAAGGAAAAAGAAAAAGAATAAAATAGTGTATGATATCATTTCATGCAAGAAAAATGAATGATATACAAGGACTCTCCTGAGAAATTAGGTTCAGAGACTGGCTCAGTCCTCGCTTCCTCTTCCCCGCCTCCTACTGCTTCATCTACAAGGGAAACAAAGCAGGTATTTTGTAATACACAATTTAAAGTGAAGCTACAATTATCACCTAGTAATCTCTCATCATAGAATTCCTAACATCTTCACACCATCCTACTTTGGTAATTCTCTTCTCAAAATAAACAACGCAGTATCAACTGTTGAATGTCAATAATCAATTCCTTGGTTGGATTACATAATAGAATATCAAAACAAAAAATTGCTGCCTAACAAGCAAAGCCTTTGATCTGTCTTTAGAAATACATGCAACCACTCAAGCCCAATGCCAGAATGTCATCTGCAGATAACCAGCAGAGCTGACATGGCAGACATGGAACATTAAGGAATGGCCTCCAGGCCTAAATCCAGCAGAACCAGTCTCCTGCTCTCAACTCCCTACAGAAAGATCTGCACCTTGGTGATTTTCTTGGAACAACCCCTCTCTGGACCATGTTCTGGTTTCCTGGGACCCCCAAATTCCTTGCACAAGCAGTCCAGAGCAGACATCAGATCCTGTGATGTCCCTGCTAGGTTCTTTGGTTGGTCTAATAGTTAAATTGACATAAGACAGATGAACAGGGGAAAATTTTAATTTCAAACATATGGAAGCCCAGAAAAATATGAGACTCCCTGAAGTGATCAAAGCAGGTAGCCTTTAGACTTTTTAAACAAAGGAACAATTATTTGTGAAGAACTGACAAAAGGATTTGGGCTTGGGGTGGCAAATAAATGAGGGGTAACAAAGTTTGTTTATATAGTCTTCTTGGCCCTGAATTCCCTGTCTCTGGCGATAAGGATGGTTTCTACCCTCCAGGTACAGGGAAGGTAGGCTTCACTGGGGTATTTTATTTCCTACTTTCAGGTGGACAAAGGGTTCTTCCTGTCCCAGTTGTTTCTTAAGTAACTTTAGATCACAATAGTCAATACGTTGGGGCTTCTGGGTGGCTCAGTCTCTTAAGCATCCAACTCTTGGTTTCAGCTCAGGTCATGGTCTCATAGTTCGTAAGTTTGAGGCCCCCATCAGGCTCTGTGCAGGCAGTGCAGAGTCTGCCTAGGATTCTCTCTCTTTGCCTCTTTCTCTCTCTCTCTGTTCCTCCCCTACTTGTGGTCTCTCTCTCTCTCTCTCTCAAAATAAATAAACTTTAAAAAATACAATAAAGTTAAAAAAATAATCAATATGTCAAAGTGGCATATTTGAGGGCCTCACCATTCCCTCTCATTGGCTGACTCCCCTGTTGCACTGCTTTCCCATACAGCCTACCTGTGCATTGCTTCCCATTCCTCCCTGCCTCTCCTCCCTATCACTACCCTGGGCTTCCACCTACATAAAGCAAGAACACTCAGTTTCCCTTATATTTCACTGTAAATTGGGCTTACACATAGGCGCACTATGTGAATCAGAAAAAATAAAATTCTGGAAGTTTGTAACGTACAAAAGCAAGTGGTTTTAGGAATAACTGAAAAAACTTATCTTCATGCCAATATTCAAATTTCATACATAATAAATCATTGTTTCAATATGAATTTGGAGGCATTTTAGTGCTTGGATATAAATTTCATCTCCTTTCCCTCAGAGTCCTAGGATCCTTTGTTATATTCTAAATAATTAAGAATTTAATGAGAATCAAGTATATGTGCAGCACTATGTAAAGCTTTGGAAATGCTAGAAAGGGCCTAAGACACCTTTGTCCTCATAATATAGTTAGGACAGGGAGACAATATAGAAGTACTGATTTGTGTGGCCTCAAGTGCCTCAGAGATGGGGGGAAATTGTTGATGGTCTCCAGGATCTTGGAAGATTTCATGATGGAGGTATAAGGGTTCTGCATCCAATTCCAATGTGGAAGAGGGATTTCCCCACACCGACAGGTAATTCTTGGGCACCAGCTGCCCTACAATTCAACTCAAGGCCTACACTATCTACTCTGAGATAGCATCAGATTCCATAGATTAAAGGCTCAGTCTTGTAAGACTGCCTCCCACCCACTTCAGTCTTGAATTGCAGTCCTGGGTTATCACCTGGGCTTCTGATGGGCTGGCTACACAACAGAGAGGTGCCCAGGGAAACATTTTGCTTACCAGATTACTGGTTTATTATAAAATGATGTAATTCAGGAACAGCCAGATGGAAGAGATGCACAGGGCAAGACATGGGGAAAGGGGAAAGGTTAAGGAGCTCCCATGCCCTCTCTGGGTGTGCTGTTTTCTCAATACCTCATGGGTTCACCAACATGGAGGTTCTCTGAAGTTTAGGGTTTTTATGAAGGCACATTAGGCACAATTGATTATATCATTGGATTGACCATTTACTAAATCTCCAGACCCTCTCCCCTCCACAGAGGTGGGGTGGGGGAGCTGTAATTTCCAACTTTCTAATCACAAGGTTGGCTCTCCTGGCAACCTGCCCCCATTCTTTGGTGCTTTCCAAAAGTCACCTCATTAACATAAGACATCTTTATTGCTTTCATCACTTAGGAAATTCCCAGGGTTTGGGGAGCTGTTTGCCAGAAAGAGGGATAAGGACCAAATATACATCTCCAGTGCTAAATCACAACATCACAAGATGAAACCTTTGAAGGGTGTGGTTTTTTAAAATATTTATTTTGAGAGAGAGAGGGAGGGAGTGGGCATGAGCAGGGGAGGGGCAGAGAGAGAATTCCAAGCAGGCTCCATGCTGCCAGTGCAGAGCCCTATGTGAGGCTTGAATTCATGAACCTTGAGATCATGACCTAGCTGAAATCAAGATTTGGACACCCAACTGACTGAGCCACCCAGGCACCCCATTAAATAGTATTGTTAAGGATGGATAATACCTGAATGGGTAGAGAGGAGAAAGAAAGATGCTTCTAGGGTACATTCACTGTCTCTGCATTCTTTTTAACACAAATAGGGGGTTATAGACTGCTGAATCTTTCCAGTGAAACCCACATTCATCCATAATATTAAAAATGTGTTTGATAATTTTCTCAAAACAACGACAGGCAAAACACAGCTGAGTCTAAACTTCAAATTTGGGCATGCCTGGCTGGCTCATTAGGTAGAGCATGTGATTTTTGATCTCAGGGTTGTGAGTTCAAGCCCCATGTCAGGTGTAGAGATTACTTAAAAATAAAATCTTTAAAAAATAATAAAATAAACTTCAAATCTGGGTCTTCAAACAAATTCCCAAAAGGGCCCTCTCAATTTTGTTAATAAAAATAAGCACTCCTGGGGCGCCTGGATGGCTCAGTCGGTTAAGCCTCCGGCTTCGGCTCAGGTCAGATCTCATGTTTGTGGGTTCGAGCCCCGCGTCAGGCTCTGTGCTGACAGCTAGCTCAGAGCCTGGAGCCTGCTTCCAGTTCTGTGTCTCCTTCTCTCTCTGACCCTCCCCCTCTCATGCTCTGTCTCTCTCTGTATCAAAAATAAATAAAACATTAAAAAAATTTTTTTTAAATAAGCACTCCTGATGAAGGGTCCCTTACTGATAAATTAGATGTTTATGAGTAGATAAATTAATAACTGCATGCTGACAGATGGTAACTATACTTATTGTGGTGAGCATTTATCTGTATATATAAATGTTGAATCACTATGTTGTATACCTGAATCTAACATAAAGTATGCCAACTATACTTGAATTAAAAATTTTGTTTGTTATTTTGTTTGTGTTAAGTAGGCTCTATGCCCAGCGTGGAGTCCAACATGGGGCTTGAACTCATGACCCTGAGATCAAGACCTGAGGTGAGATCAAGAGTGGGATGCTTAACCCCCTGAGCCACCTAGCCACCCCTCAATTAAAAAATATTTAAAAGAAAAGAAATTAATTCATATTAAGTAGAATAATTAAGAATATAGGATTATTTTCACAAGAGTGACAATAGATAATAATTCACTTTAATATTGAATTATGGGATATCGTGAAATAAGTGACTTAATCTCATTGACAAATGATTATCTAGGCCCATATTTAACATTCAAGTATGTGACCTGTAAAGTGTGGTCTGGGAGTAAAATTCAAGAATTTAATTTTAGTTGAGGACAGTTAATTAGTTGAGAACTCACAATTCAGCATAAAAACTCCTACTTAGATTTAAGTAATTGAATTCAATATAATCATTAAAGAGCAATTTATGAAGCAAAGGAAAATAGATAATTAGGAAAAATTCCTAAACACTGAAAAACTCTTGTTAAGGGGACAGATTATGTTTTCAGACTATTAGCCACAAATTTCTCCTCTCTCTTTCTTTGAGTGAAACTAAAATTTCAAAAATTCAGTATATGAAATACATCCTGTTGAGTCAATATGATGTAAGAATTTGCTTCAAAATATTCCAAGAGAGAAAAAGTTGGGAGAAGAGCAGACAGGAGGAACAATGAGAGGTGATAGGCTATCGAGCTTCATTATGCCTTCTTTCCTTTATATTTGAAATTTTTATAATAAGAATTGTTTTATAAAATACATGTATTTTTCAGTAGATGACAATTGATGAATTAAATCTTCAAAAAAACCTCTTTAATGTTTATATATTTTTGAGAGAGAGAGAGAATACAAGTCAGGGACAGGCAGAGAGAGGGGGCACAGAGGATCCTAAGCAGGCTGACAGCAGAAAGCCAGATGTGGGGCTCAAACTCATGAACTGTGAGATCATGACCTGAGCCAAAGTCAGATGTTTCATTGAATGAGCCACCCAGGTGCCCCATGGCAGGAATTAAATCTAAATTTTCTTCATTTTCTTCAAGGGGTTTATAAATATACATTGTCAAAAAGAAAGCCACAGGCCCAAAATTGAGTCATTTATACTAGACCACATCAACAAACTGGAGCGTAATACTTAGCCTAATTGTAACCTCCCCAGAAATGCAGTCTTAACCAGTCAGTCAGGAATTTTCTGATCAGCACCAGTGAGGTAATCTGTCACATGGGCTCTCTCCATACCCCAAAGGAAGATGAGGTAATCTGTATAAAAAGACCCCCTCCCCCTCCCCCTAAGGAAAAGTGACCTTTCCTGAAACAATTATTTATTTTTTTCCTTAAATTTTGTTGCCCTGCCCTCATTTCTATAAAACCTTCCATTGTGTACAACTCTTTAGAGCTCCTTTGTACTTGCTAGATGGGATGCTGCCTGATTTATTAATTACTTAAGAAAGCCAATTAGATCTTCAAATTTACTCAGTTGAATTTTTGTTTTTAATACATTGATTATTTCATTTCAGCAAACTGTATTATTAGGGGCAAATAAGGCAGAGAAGGGGATAGAACTAGTCAGGAGTGATGGGACAGAGTTGTTGGAAACAAACACTTTCTGAGGAAATTTACAAGAGTTAATAACTGCTTAAATAAAGAAAGTAGCATTTCGGTGTTTGAGGTTCTGCCGGAGACCAGAACAAACCAAATTGACAGAGGAAGGACAGCATACTTTGATCCATTTCTTGCAAAACCAGGTAGGAATAAGCCTCTGAAAATTGCAGCTGATGCGCCAATTCCAGAGGGTGTGATGCCAGAACAGCACAGTCTGGTCATCTGCTAATACTTTGTCCTCATCTTCCATTCTGAATGGAAACCTCATGAGCATGACATGTTGAGTGTCACGAAAATAAGTTGAATGAATTTCATGAAATCAGCTACACAACTAAATAGCATATGAAGATGTCACAGTACCAGTGATCTTTAATTCTACTTGAATTCAAGCCTTCCTGGACACAAAAATAATTCGATCTATCTCCAACACTTAAAATGGAGACTGCTACAAATATAGAAACATGGAGAGGCAAGATGGCGGGGAAGTAGGGAGCTCTGTAATCTTTGCCTGCCTGTATCTATCAAACTGAGAAGTACTGAAGCATACTCTGATCTTCAAGAGTGGGAGGAGAACACACAGACTCCAGAAAGAAGACAACCTCAAAGATGCCTGAGGCTACCTCAAGAAACAAGCCAAAGTACACATGGTGGAGAGTCCCAAATATCAATGAATAGGGAAATAAAATAATCAAAGGCACAACAAGAGAAACCGAGAGGCACCATTAAAAGAACACCAACAGGTGCACAGTGCATAACGAGCTTTTAAAACTGACAATAGCTAGCCAAAATGACAAAACGAAAGAACTCTAAAGAAATTCCAGGAAGAAGTCACAGCCACAGACAAGATTGGGCATGTTCAGGGTGGTATGGCTGTAGGTAGACAAAGTCACAGCCACAGAACTGCTCAAAACAGATTTAAGCAGCATAACTGAACAAGAATTTAGAACAATTGTCATAAAATTAATCACTGGACTTGAAAAAAGCATCAGGGAAGCTATTGATACAAAGGTTAGGGACCTTCAAAATAGCTGTGAAAAGTTTAAAAAAAACTATTAACGAGGTGCATAATAAAATGGAGGCAGCCACAGCACAGATTGAAGAGGCAGAGAGGAGGATAGATGAATTGGAAGACACAGTTATAGCAAAAGAGGAAGACAAGAAAAAGAGAGAGAAATTGATATGGGAGCATGAAAGGAGAATTTGAGACCTGAGTGACAAAATCAAATGGAACAATATCTATATCATAGGAATTCTTGAAGAAGAAGAAAGAGAAAAAGGTCCTGAAAGGGTGCTTGATCAAATTATAGCTGAGAACTTCCCAAATCTAGGGAAAGAAATAGACATTGAAATCCAAGAGGCGCAAAGAGCCCTTTTAAGAGAAAACTTGAATTGACCTTTGGCACGACATATCATAGTGAAATTGGCAAAATATAAAGATAAAGAGAGAATTCTGAAAGCAGTTAGGGATTAAAAGGGCCCTAACATACAAAGGGAAACCTATCAGGGTAGTTACAGACCTATCTAATGAAACCTGGCAGGCCAGAAAGGAATGGAGGAAATCTTCAATGTGATGAACAGAAAAAATATGCAGCCAAGAGATCTTTATCCAGTGAGCCTGTCATTCAAAATAGAAGGAGAGATAAAGGTGTTTCCAAATAACCAAAAATTTAGAGAAGTCATCACCACCAAACCAGCCCTACAAAAAAATCCTAAGAGGGATTCTATGAGGGAAATGTTGCAAGGAATACAGGGTACCAGAGACACCTCTACAAACATGACCTCTATAGAGAACACAATGAATCTAAACCCACATTTTTCTTTTTTTTTTATGTTTTTATTTTATTTTTGAGAGAGAGAGACAGTGTGAGCAGGGGAGGGTCAGAGAGAGAGGGAGATACAGAATCTGATGACAGGCCCCAGGCTCTGAGCTAGCTGTCAGTACAGAGCCCGACACGAGGCTCAAACCCATGAACTGTGAGATTGTGACCTGAGCCAAAGTTGGATGCTTAACCGACTGAGCCACCCAGGTGCCCCAAACCCACATTTTTCAATAATAACATTGAATGTAAATGGACTGAATGCTCCAACCAGATGACACAGGGTAGCAGAATGGATGAAAAAACAAAATCCATCTATTTGCTGTCTACAAGAGACTCATTTTAAACCTAAAGACACCTTCAGATAGAAAGTAAGGGGATGGAGAAATATCTACCATGCGACTGGAAGTCAAAAGAAAGCTGGAATAGGGGCGCCTGGGTGGCTCAGTCGGTTAAGCCTCTGACTTTGGCTCAGGTCAGATCTCACGTTTGTGGGTTCAAGCCCTGCGTCAGGCTCTGTGCTGACAGCTAGCTCAGAGCCTGGAGCCTGCTTCCGGTTCTGTGTCTCCTTCTCTCTCTGCTCCTCCCCCTCTCATGCTTTGTCTCTCTCTGTATCAAAAATAAATAAAACATTAAAAAAAAGAAAGAAAGCTGGAATAGGCATACTTATATCAGACAAACTGGACTTTAAAGTAAAGTCAGTCACAAAAGATGAAGAAGGACATTATATAATAATTACAGGGTCTCTCCATCAGCAAGAGCTAACAATTATAAACATCTATGTGCCGAATTCGGGAGCACCAAAATGCATAAAACAATCACAAACTGAAACAATCTTATTGATAAGAACGTGCTAATGGCAGGGGGCTTTAATACGCCACTTATAGCAATGGATAGATCAACCAGACAGAAAATCACTAGATAAACAATGGAACTGAATGACACATTGGAACAGATGGAATTGATAGATATATTTAGAACTCTGCATCCTGAAGATAGGAAATTCATTTTCTTCTCCAGGGCACATGGCACATTCTCCAAGATAGATCACATACTAGGTCACAAAGCAGCCCTCCATAAATATAAAAGAATTGAGATTATACCATGCACACTTTCAGATCACAATGCTATGAAACTTGAAATCAATCCCAGGAAAAAGTCTGGAAACCCTCCAAAAATGTGGAGGTTAAAAAATACCCTACTAAAGAATGATTAGGCCAATCAGGCAATTAGAGAAGAAATTGAAAAATGTTTGGAAACAAATGAAAATACAACAATCCAAAGGCAGTCCTAAGAGGAAAGTATATTGCAATCCAGGCCTATTTCAACACACTACAAAAAGCACAAATTCAAAATCTAACAGAGCACCTAAAGGACTAGAAAGGGAACAGCAAGAACACCCCAAACCAAGCAGAAGAAGAGAAATAATAAAGATCAGGACAGAAATAAACAATATAGAATCCATAAAAATAGTTGAGCAGATCAATGAAACCAAGACTTGGTTCTTTGAAAAAATAAAATCGATAAACCTCTAGCCAAGCTCCTCAGAAAGAAAAGAGAGAACACCCAAATAGACAAAATCATGAATGAAAATGAAACTCTTACAACCAATCCCTTAGAAATACAAGCAATCATCAGAGATTACTATGGAAAATTATGTACCAAAAAACTGGACAATGGGAAGAGATAGAAAATATGAACCGACCCATAATCAGTGAAGAAATCGAATCAGTTATCAAAAATCTCCCAATGAATAAGAGCCCAGGACCAGGTGGCTTCCCAGGGGAATTCTACCAGACATTTAAAGCAGAGTTAATACCCATTCTTTTCAAGCTATTCCAAAAAATAGAAATAGAAGGAAAACTTCTGAACTCATTCTACAAAGCCAGCATCACTTTGATTCCCAAATCAGACAGAGACCCAGCCAAAAAAGAGAACTACAGACCAATATCCTTCATGAATACAGATCCAAAAATACTCACCAAGATACTAGCAAATCAAATTCAACAGCATATAAAAAGATTTATCCATCATGATCAAGTGGGATTCATTCCTGGGTTACAGGGCTGGTTCAATATTTGAAAATCCATCAATGTGATACATCACATTAAGAAAAGAAAAGATAAAAACCATATGATAGATAGATGCAGAAAAACATTTGACAAAATACAGCATCCTTTCTTAATAAAAACCCTCGAGAAAGTCAGGATAGAAGGAACTTACTTAAACATTATAAAAGCAATTTATGAAAAGCCCATAGCTAATATCATCCTCAATGGGGAAAAACTGAGAGCTTTCCCCCTGAGATCAGGAACACGACAGGATGTCCACTCTCACCACTGTTGTTTAACATAGTGCTGGAAGTCCTAGCATCAGCAATCAGACAACAAAAGGAAATAAAAGGCATCAGAATTGGCAAAGATGAAGTCAAACTTTCACTTTTCACAGATGACATGATACTCTACATGGAAAACCTGACAGACACCACTGGAAGTCTACTAGAACTGATCCATGAATTCAGCAAAGTTGCAGGGTACAAAATCAATGTACAGAAATTGGTTGCATTTTTATACACCAATAATGAAGCAACATAAAGAGTAATCAAGAAACTGATCCCATTCACAATTGCACAAAAAACCCATAAAATACCTAGTAATAAACCTAACCAAAGATGTAAAAGACCTATAGATGAAAACTATAGAAAACTTATGAAATTGAGGAAAACACAAAGAAATGGAAAAACATTTCATGCTCATGAATCAGAAGAATAAACATTGTTATAATGTCATTATTACCCAAAGAAATCTACACATTCAATACAATCCCAATCAAAATTGCACCAGCATTCTTCTCAAAGCTAGAACAAACTATCCTCATATTTGTATGGAACCACAAAAACCCCCAAATAGCCAAAGTAATATTGAAGAAGAAAACCAAAACAGGAAGCATCACAATCCCAGATTTTAGCCTCTACTACAAAACTGTCATCATCAAGACAGTATGGTATTGGCACAAAAATAGATATATAGATCAATGGAATAGAATAGAGAACCCAGAACTGGGCCCAGAAATGTATGGCCAATTGATCTTTGACAATGCAGGAAAGAGTATCCAATGGAAAAAAGACAGCCTCTTTAGCAGGTGGTGCTGGGAGAACTGTACAGCAACATGCAGAAGAATGAAACTAGACCACTTTCTTACACCACACACAAAAATAAACTCACAATGGCTGAAGGACCTGAATGTGAGACAAGAAACCATCCAAACCCTCGAGGAGAAAGCAAGAAACAGCCTCCTTGACCTCAATCACAGCAATTTCTTACTTGACACACCCCCAAAGGCAAGGGAATCAAGAACCAAAATGAACTACTGGAATCTCATCAAGATAAAAAGCTTCTGCACTGCAACGGAAACAATAAAAAAAAAAAAAAACTAATAGGCAACTGACAGAATGGGAAAAATTAGTTGCAAATGACATATCAGATAAAGGTCTGGTATCCAAAATCTACAAGGAAATCACCAAACTCCACACCTGAAAAGCAAACAACCCAGTGAAGAAATGGGCAGAAGACATAAATAGACACTTCTCTAAAGAGGACATCCAGATGGCCTACAGGCACATGAAACGATGCTCAACATCATTCATCATCAGGAAAATACAAATCAAAACCACACTGAGATACCACCTCATGCCAGTCAGAGTGGCTAAAATGAAAAAATCAAGAAACTGTAGATGCTGGCGAGGATGTGGAGAAATGGGCACCTTCTACACTGTTGGTGCAAATGTTAACTGGTGCAGCCACTCTGGAAAACAGTGTGGAGGTTCCTCAAAAAAGTATCAATAGAACTCCCCTATGACCCAGCAATAGCACTGCTGGGGATTTACTCAAGGGATACAGGATCGCTGATGCATAGGGGCACATGTACCCCAATGTTCATAGTGGCACTTTCAACAATAGCCAAATCATGGAAAAAGCATAAATGTCCATCACCTGATGAATGGATCAAGAAGATGTGGTTTACATATACAATGGAATACTACATGGCAATGAGAAAGAGTGAAATATGGCCATTTGTAGCAAAGTGGATGGACCTCAAGGGTGTCATGCTAAGTGAAATAAGTCAGGTGGAGAAGGACAGATACCATATGTTTTCACTCATAGGTCTAACAGGAGATACCTAACAGAGGACCATGGGGAGGGGAAGGGGGAAAAAGAGTGAAGGAGAGGGAGGGAGGCAAATCATGAGAGACTCTTGAATACTAAACAAACTGAGGGCTGAAGGGGGATGAGGGGAGGAGGAGGGTGATGGTCATGGAGGAGAGCACTTGTGGGGAAGAGCACTGGGTGTTATATGGAAACCAATTTGACAATAAACTATACATATGTATATAAATAAAGTAGGGGGACATCTAGGTAGCTCAGTCAGTTAAGTATCTGACTCTTGGTTTCGGCTCAGGTCATGCTCTCTTAGTTTATGAGATCAAGACCCCCATCAGGCTCTGTGCTGACTGCCCCTCCCCCACTCACTCCCTATCTCAAGCTCTCAAAAATAAATGAATAAACATTTAAAAAAGAAGAAGGAGAAGAAGCAAGGAGCAGTTGAGTTTCTTAAACTGAGTGGATGGTGACAGTACCACTAACTCCTGAGACTGTAAGGGTAAGGTTTAGGAGTCAGGAAGGATAAAGAAAGATATAAGGAGAATTATTTGCTGGGCTGATTTTGAGACACCTAAAGGGTATTCTGCTCCAGGAACATGTTTCCACTTTTTACCTTGAAATAAAACATCCCAATCCTTTTGATATGTACCAAACCTTGATATTTTCAGAGGTATTCTTCCTTTAAATGGGTTTGTCTGCATAGTCTCCTATGGGCAACTTCAGGAAGATTCTGGAACCTCTCTGCTAGCAGAGAAATGCTGAGAAAATGTTGTTTTCAGGGTTAAGAAATTAAACAGTTTATTTATATTTAATCTCAAAAAAAACCAAACATAAAAACTACCGAATCTTGAACACATGGGTAATAGGTAATGAGGTGCTTGACAATGATTCATTATCATTTCCTCCCAGCTCAGTCAAAATTGCTGTCTCCTCATTGTGGTTTGAGTAATTTGACCAAAGTCTAATTACTAAACACAGGCAAACTCCAAATAAAACTCCATGTTTTTATTCCTTGTTCTTTTGTTTTATCTTAAAAAAACATCTCTACAGCAGTTGTAAAATAATAGCAACATATCTGAATCAGTAGCATGTTCCTGACATTAGTGTCTCTCAGCTGAGCTCCAGGTAACAGAGACAAGAATCAGAGCTGCCTCCCTTTTCTGTTGTACCTTCACCGGTTTCTTCCATTAATGGAGTACCCTCTCTGCTTCTTTCTTTTCAGTTCATTGGTCTGTAGCTTCCAGGTTAAACAGAAATATTTCAGTAGATCATTTTTTATCATTTATGTATTTATGTATGTTAAGTTCCTCTTCACTGCATTCCAGGACAAATTTCTACCACTAACCAGGCACCTTTTCTGTGAGATTTTTGTGACTTTTTGCCTTGTTATTGGATAAAACATAAAATGTGACTTCAGATTAATTACCTTTTTTAGTCTTTATTCAATTTTCCACAGACTACTTCACTCCTAACTTAAAAGGGTTTTGCCTTTTTTTCTTTAACCTCTGCATTTGTTTTGCCACAGATCCTTATGAGATTGCTGGCTAAGGGTTCAGTCAAATTTAAGGAAGATTAGATTCTTTTGAGGTTGGACGATTCTGTTCTCAAACTTGCTTTGAGATCTTATCATCTGATTAGCCATATGAAAGAGTATAATGAGAAAAGAGACAGCTAGGAATCTGAATCAGGCTAACAACTGACCTCCTGTCATGGGAAAGAGAGTGATGAGCATGACCGTTAACACACAGTAAATCTGCTCAAGTGTGAACTTGGCCTAATTTGATGTGTTGGGGCTCTGACCAATCAACAATATTTCCCTTTGGGGATTGGTTTAGGCAACAGTGAGAAAAGAAACTAGAAAGGAGGAGAGAACTCAACTTTCATAAATCTAAGGAAGCAGAATACTATAAGGTTTTGGCGAGTGAAAGCCTACAGGTGACAGTATTTGGGACAAAGTTGGAATGACAGGCCTGGGAAGGGCATAGTAATGCACTTCCTGCAAGTCAGAAGAAGCCTGAAGAAGAGGATCTTTGGTAGGAAGGGGTGCTTAAAGGAAGAAAATGGGACATCAAAGATGAGTGTTATCTATGATTTTACCTAAGCTAGGTCCTAAAACACTCATTATCCTTGGCTTAAATCATACCAATTTAAGATCTGCTTTCTTCTACTGACATTTAAGTCAATAAAGTAAAATATTTAGGAAACAAAATGCAGGGTAGATTATATTACACTTTTTTTTTTACTTGATGCCTTAACTTTTAAGAACCAAGATACTGGGATACTTGAAGGTAAACTTAAAAAATTTTTTTCTTTAATGTTTATTTCTTTTTGACACAGAGAGAGAGACAGAGACTAGCAGGGGAGTGGCTGAGAAAGAGAGAGACACAGAACACAAAACAGGTTCCAGGCTCTGAGCTGTCGGCACAGAACCCCATATGGGGCTTGAACTCACAAACCCCAAGATCATGACCTGAGCTGAAGTCAGAAGCTCAACGGACTGAGCCACCAATACACTCCTTGAAGGTAAACTTTTAAAGGAGAAATGCAAATAGTGTGGGGAATAAACGAACATTTTTGTACATGATTTACTCTAAGGTATTGGTCAATCAAGTATTTCTTGGGGCACTGTGCTGACAGCTCAGAGCCTGGAACCTAGTTCAGATTCTGTGTTGTGTGTGTCTCTCTCTCTCTGCCCCTCCCCTGCTCATGCTCTGTCTCTCTAAAAAATAAATAAATGTTAAAACTCTCTCTCTCTCTCTCTCTCTCTCTCTCTCTCACACACACACACACACACACACACACACACACACAAATATTTCTTGAGTAAACAAGGTGGGGATAGGATCACACTGCACATTAATTCTTGCCTCAATAATAATTCTGTGCTAATGATCTTTTTTTTGGTAAATGCTTACAAGTCATCTATTTAATTTTGCTGTTGACCTTTGTCCAGGATAGTATTAAAATCATACATCTTTGTATTGATCAACCATTAATTTTGTTCTCTTCACACTCTCTTGATCTATCTGCTCTTAATCTGTCATTTTATTTAAAGATTTTACTTTAAAGCAATTAATTTCTTATTTTCAAACACCATTTGGAAGTTATCTGAGGAGTATGTTTTTTAATTCAAATTCAGGAAAATTAGGTTTATAGCAAAACTGATAACATTTTGAAAATGGAATGATATCTTTGGGAAACAGAGAACTTAATTTTGAACTTGCTAACATATGAACCAATAAAAATGTTCTTAGTAACATCCATGGTGCTAAAATATCATTTAAAAAAGTTCTCCATTGAGGCGCCCGGGTGGCTCAGTGGGTTAAGCATCCGGCTTCGGCTCAGGTTATGATTTCACGGTTCGTGGGTTCGAGCTCCGCGTTGGGCTCTGTGCTGGCAGCTAGCTCAGAGCCTGGAGCCTGCCTCAGATTCTGTGTCTCCCTCTCTCTCTGACCCTCCCCTGCTCGCGCTGTCTCTCTCTGTCTCTCAAAAATAAGTTTAAAAAATTGAAAGAAAGTTAACCATAATTTTCATGCACATGTATAAAGAAGAGGTATCAAAATTTCATCAACTTACTAGTTATTGAGGGAACCCGTGAAAGAGTAAGATCAAAGGATAATTTGAAGAACAAATTCTTCTCAATAAATATCAGTACTATATTGCCAAATATATACACACATATAGTCAGGAATGTCGAAGTGACTCGGTCAATAGATAAAACCTGGGTAATATGCGACAGGGCAATAAAGTAGAATGTCCACTGTCCCCTGGTCCTCGACGTTGAACTTTACCAAGGCCCAGCTTCTGGGACACAGATGCCTGCATAACATTCTTCTTTCAGTAGCATCTTGTGAAATGCGCTTAGCATATATCACAATGAGAAAGGACAAATAGGCATAGTTTGAAGAAAGCCAGTAGCCTAGGCTCCTTCTGTGTAGGCTTCCAGACTATGAAATACTCCACTAGGAGAATGTCTTTCTTTATCCTTGAAAATCATTCAACACCCTCCTTTCCCTCTCAGCGAACCTTTTCCTTTTTCCATTCCTACCGCATTTTGTAAGAATGTAGGCTTGCTTTTTTGGATCAATTAAGGTGTTAAGTAATACACTTACATTTCTTGTATTACATTTCTTGGAAAACATATTTTTGGCTTATCAAGAGCCGTCATTGCCTTAATGCAAAGAAGTTACAAGCACAAAGATGGAAAGTGAGGAAGGAGCTAAGTTTTGACTTTTGTTCAACAAGTATTTCCTGAAGGAATCTAGGAAGGGCAACACACTGTATTAGGGGCCGTGAAAGAAATCAGTTGCACAAGACTTGATCCTTCCTTTCACAATTTGGAAAGTGAAAAAAAAAGTCTACACAAGTAACTATAATGCGAAACATGTTCTTCAAACTATTGTGAATTTTTTTAAATTTTTATATATTGTTTTTAGTAATCTGTACACCCAACATGGGGCTTAAACTCATAACCTTCAGATCAAGATTTGCATGTTCCACTGACCAAGCCACCCAGGCCCTCCCTATGAATTTTTTAAATAATAGAAATGATGGGTGATCAATGAAGAAAATTGTGAACAAAAGTAGAAAAACATTATCCAGAATTCTACTACCCAAACCAAACCATTATTAATATTTTAGAGGAATTTCTCTTAGTTCATTTTTTTTAATGGTCACCTTTTACTTTCCTTTTTCTTAAAATTTTTTTTTTTTTTTTTGCTGGGGCGCCTGGGTGGCTCAGTTGGTTGAGTGTCCAACTTCAGCCCATGTCATGATCTCACAGTTTGTGAGTTTGAGCCCCATGTCAGGCTGTGAGCTGACAGCTCAGAGCCTGGACCCTGCTTCAAAATCTGTGTCTCTCTCTGTCTCTGCCCTCCCCTACTCACTCTATCTCTTTCTCAGAAATAAATAAACATTAATTTTTTTTGCATACTTGCTATCTTACAAATACAATTTTGCATCTTTTAAAAAAATTAGTATTATGTTTTGAGTCCTTTGCATGGTTTCACAGATTTCTGTTAGTTTTGTGTTTGCTTCATAGCTTATATTTCGAGAACTGCTTCTCTCTTGTTCTGAGTGATTACGCTTGCCCAAGCACACTAACCCATTTCTCCAGTACTACAGACTGGTATAGGAATGAGCTTGTGACCTGTCTAAGCAGAACCAACTCTGTTTTGGGAGCTTGATATGAATGCTCAGAGACAGAGGTGTCTGAACTGTCAGGGCCTATATTCCCTAGCATATGCAGAAATGCTACCTGCGAAAAAACCTAGTAAGGAAAGGGATAGAGAGAGAGGAAGAGAGAGAGGGACAGAGGGACAGAGGAAGACAGATCAGAGAACACTGTTTGAGCATCTGGATATGGACCTCCTGAAGTTGGACAAGAACTGGAACTTGTTGTGAGCCAAATATTCTCCTTATTTGCTTAAAATAAGTGAGGTGGGGTTTCTGCCACTTGCCACCCCCCCAAAAAATTCTGACAATCTACATGTGATTATGTAGTCTTAGCCATCACTCAAAAAATATCTGGTTTCTATGCAAAGACCTTATTTACCACAAAGGTAATAAATGTAGCCAGAACAGAAAAGGCTCCATACTAGGAATTGGAAATGTTCTCCCATTTTACTTCCATGTTTTCCTTTACTCCCTCCCTCCCTCCCTCCCTTTTATTCTCTTTTTGTGTTTATTCTCACTAAACAAACATTTATTGATTGATTATTTTCCATATGCTAGCCACATTGCTAAGTGCTGAATATACAACAGTGAATAAAACACTTGGGCCCTGACTTCTTGGAGTTGATGAAGTCACAGACTTGCTTTTTCTTGCATTGTGTGACATCGTACAGGAAGCATTGGTGCTGTAGTGTTGTTCTATGTTCTATTTTCAGGCAGAAATGGAACTTTTTTTAACAGCATATCATATTAACACGTTAATACTATTTTAAACAAATCTTTTGTGATCCTGCGAACTACAAAATGACTATATAGATATTGAACAGTACAATTCAAATAATAACTAGAAGGCTTTGAAAGTGATAAATGCTATATTTATAACACTATATAACTTGTTGACTTGTTTGCCTTTGAAATATACATGTTTAAGTTGTTCTTGTATTTTGACTAGGCACCAAATTCTTTCATATATATATATATATATACATATATATATATATAATCTCACAGATCACACACACACACGCACGCGTGCACACACACACACACAATAATATTAAATAGTATTAAAATCAGTGCACAGAGAAATGCCACAAGCCCAGTATGTCTGGTGCATGGGAATAAGCAAAATGAATGTTATTTATAGAGGATTTTCCCAAGTTTTTTACATTTGCCCCTAGAACAATGTATAATTCTTCCAAAATGTTTTGACTAAAAGAAAAGGTGGTAACCTCTCCTTGGAAAAACTCTTGTGATATTTTTAATTTTTTTTTTTTGAGAGACAGAGAGAGACAGTACAAGCAGGGGAGGGTCAGAGAGAGAGGGAGACACAGAATCTGAAGCAGGCTCCAGGCTCTGAGCTAGCCGTCAGCAAAGAGCCCAATGTGGGGTTTGAACCCACGAACCGTGAGATCATGACCTGAGCCAAAGCCAGACACCCAACCGACTGAGCCACCCAGGCACCCCCTCTTGTAATATTTTTAGAATGAAATATATACAAGCATGTGAATAAGATGATGATAAATATATTTGGAAGAAGCAAACTTTGGAACTGAACCCATCACAGAAAAGCTCTCCCCTCGGAGTGAAGGTAGACCACCTCTCCTGCACAGAGTGCAGCGGGGTTTGGAGCACATTTGGCTTCCCTGCCAGGAGTCTGCACTTCCCAAAGGGCTCAGGGTTACAGCTTCTCAGCACTACAGGCAGGATCTCTGTACAACGATAGTAGAGACACCTGGTGAGAAAGGTTTGGGGGTGGTTCTAACTTCCAAAAACCTGACTTCCCTCATCATGTCAGGAGAAGGTTGGTGGTTCTGATACTTGGGCTTAGCAGGGCACCTGAAGTGCCTGGCTCAGGTGTGTGTCCTGTCGCCATGTCTTCTCTGGAAGGGACGGCCATCAAAGCCACCCTCTGAAGGGTCAGTAGGGTACAGTCCGGATTCAGGACAACCTTGTCCTGTCTAGACACAACACATTAATTATTTAAAAAAATTTTTTAGTATTTTTTTGAGAGAGAGAGAGACAGAGAGGAAATGGGAGGGTCAGAGAGAGAGGGAGACACAGAATCTGAATCAGGATCCAGGCTCTGAGCTAGCTGTCAGCACAGAGCCTGACATGTGACTTGAACCCATGAACTGTGAAATCATGACTTGAGTTGAGTCAGATGCCTAACCGGCTGAGATACCCAGGTGCCCCTAAATTTTTTTAAATACGTGAAAGCCAATCACATCTTATGTTTCAAATCTGACACTGATGATGATATTCTACATTGGAATCATATTATATATTTACATATTTTTTTTAAAGTAGGCTCCATACCACAGAGCCCAATGTGGGGCCTGAACTCAGAATCCTGAGATCAAGACCTGAGCTGAGATCAAGAGTTGGACACTTAACGGACTGAGCCACCCAGGCACCCCAAGTCGGAGAGCTTTAAAAGTCTTGCTGTCCAGGGGCGCCTGGTTGGCTCAGTCGGTTAAGCCTCCGGCTTCGGCTCAGGTCAGATCTCACGTTCGTGAGTTCGAGCCCCGCATCAGGCTCTGTGCTGATCCCTAGCTCAGAGCCTGGAGCCTGCTTCCGGTTCTGTGTCTCCCTCTCTCTCTGACCCTCCCCCTCTCATACTCTGTCTCTCTCTGTATCAAAAATAAATAAAACATTAAAAAAAAAAAGTCTTGCTGTCCAGGCTGTACTCAGACCCATCAGTCATAATCTTTGGGGATAGAACCTGAGCATCAAGAGTTTTAAAAATTCCTTCCAGATGATTCCAATTGTCCAAGTGGTAACAACTAGCTCTTCTTTTTTAAGCCTGTTGGCTTCGATTACTTTAGGAGATGTTGTGACCAAAGAAATAAAGTCTTGTTATGAAGTGGTACTTGCTTAGGATCCCAGGGAGAAGAACAATCATGGGGATCCTTATGAAGATCTCATTATATCATTTTTATTCCTCTTGTTGTTACACTGGTCATGTGTTGTCACTTTTTCACTCATCTTAGGACCTGCTTTCATACGGCCACTGGATTACTCTCTGTGTATGTTTGAGTGTGTGTGTGTGTGTGTGTGTGTGTGTGTGTGTGTGTGTGTCAACAGGACAAATTAATTTTGGGGATAGTGCTACCTTTACTTGCCATAGGTTGCTTTGTTTTTACACCAAACCAGAAGAAAATGGGGTGGTCCAAATTTGAACTGGGACCCCAGCTGTTCCCAGTGCCCCATGCTTTCACACCAACCAGTGAGGGGAAGAGAGTGTTGAGATCAGCTCGCCAACCAGAAGGTCTCCAACAGATATGCAAAGTAGGAGATTCCTGGGTGGCTTAGTCAGTTAAGCATCTAACTCTTGATTTTGGCTCAGGTCATGGTCTCAAGGTTTTTGGTTCAAGCCCCATATTGGGCTCTGTGCTAACAGCATGCAGTCTGCTTGGGATTCTTTGCCTCCCTCTCTATCTGCCCCGAGTACACTCTCTCTCTCTCTTTCTCTAAAAAATAAATGAATAAACTTAAAAAAAAGAAAAAAATGCAAAGTAGGTTAAGTTATTAAAGGAGCTTTATTCCATCCCCTACACTAGGAATTAGGTAAAGTTTCTCACCATACCTTAAGGCTATCCTGAGAATGCCATTACCTTCAAACACCTTCAAAAGAGGGGGCACCTGGGGGCTCAATAGGTTAAGCCTCCAATTTTGGGTCAGGCTCAGGTCATAATCTCCCAGTTTGTGGGTTTGAGCCCCTTATCCTGCTTTGTGCTGGCAGCTCAGAGCCTGGAGCCTGCTTCAGATTCTGTATCTCCCTCTCTCTGTGCCCCTCCCCTGCTCACACTGTGTGTCTGTCCCTCAAAAATAAACATTTAAAAAACACCTTCAAAAGAGGAGCTAGTTAAAAGCAAAGTATTCATCGTCATTAAACTAAAGATGATTCCTTTTAAAGATCCTACTTCAGAGCAAGCAAGGCTTTAATCCATAAGATCATGACCTGAGCCAAAGCCAGAAGCTTAACTGACAGAGCCTTCCAGGTGCCCCCAAATTTTAATTATGTTTTTTTAAAGTGATCTCTACATCCAATGTGGGGCTCAAGCTCACGACCCTGAGATCAGAAGTCAGTTGCTCTACCGACAGAGTCAGCTAGGCACCCACAATTTTTTAAATTTTTGAGTGTGAGGGTTTTTATCTATCGTGCATTCTCCAGTAGTAACTTGTGGCCACTGAGTTCCCATGCTGGACTGTAAACCTGATGAAAACAGGAACTCTATCCTTTAATCTACTGCCTGGAATTTAGGAGGTCATTTGCTGAATTCATGTATGTGTCTCTTGTACAGTATGCTTACAATGTCGTGTGAGCAAATACCTTTCCTGTGACATGAGAATTTTAGAACACATTCTAGTGATGAGTGAATTATAAAAACAATTCTCATGTTACTCACTTGAAAACATTAACTTGTTGTTCCCCGTTTTCTTCTGTTCTTCTTTTTTAGTGCTTCAGCATAGGATTGAGGGTGTGGGCTCTGCCACCACAGAGCAACACTCCCTGGTTTCAAATCCTAACGACCTGACTGACTAGCTGGGCAGAAATAAATTAACCATTCTGCTTCTCAGTTTTCTCATGTGTGGAATGGTTATAATAATAGCACCTACCTCACAGAGCTATTTGTTGATGGTTAAATGAGCTACTACTTGAATGTACTAGAATAGCACTTGGCATACACTATGAGCATTAGCTCTTCTAGCTTCTTCCCTGGCCCAGCCTAAGCTGGTTATCCTTTCATCTTTCTATTCTGAGATTTAGGACGAATGGTTTCTCTTGTGGCCTTCTGGTTTCCGGAGAAGTGGACAAAGTCCTGGCTTTGCTCTCGTTTACCAGATCTGCCCTCCCGTGTTGACTCGGTGCTTTCCACAGCCATGTGACTGGCATGTGGGCTGCGCACTCAGAGCTCCGGGTGCTGGAATTGCTCTCCGACACTTCCTGGTTATGCGGGTTTACCCTCTGAGCAGTTTCCCCATAGTGAGCTTCCCGTCAGGAAGCGTTCTCTCTGTCCTCTCCTGCCTGCTCCTTCCCGGAGCTCTTCTCTCCTAAATTGGCATATTCTAGATCCTCTCCTATGATTCTCCTGAAAGTCTTTTGCCCTTCACAACTGCCTCTCCCCAAGCCCTCAAGCTGCCTAGCCTGATCCAGATGACCTATCTGCCTTCTCCACTTTCCTTTCCCAAGTCAGCGCCCCTCCCTCCAGGGGCACAGTGCAGTCTTTCTGGGAAATGTTCTCAGATAAGTCTGAAGGTGTATGCAAGGTATTTAGATGTTGCCTACAATGAGAAAAGATCGTTCAGTTCCCGGACTGCAAAAAGCAACAATAACAATAACAATACAATGAGGATAACCCAGGGCTCTTGAATAGCAGAACTGATTTCCAGAGCCTCTATACCTAGCAGTGACTAGCGCTTTGTAGAGCCTTCATAAATGTGTGTGGAACACTAAACTAGCCCGGCCTCCTGGCCAGGCCACACTCTGGGAAGAATAGTCTCCTAGGGCTCCTGACTACTTAATTCTGAGGATCAGGCCTCACCCTCTTTGTTTGGTTAACTTGACCTGTGCCCACGAGAAACTGCAAATATTTCACTGGTAGTTTCTTACCATATCTGAGGAAGTGTTTATTTCCTGTCCACTGCTAGCATAATCCAGCAATATTTTAAAAAATAAACAGGGTAGCTAGAGAGAGCCATGAAAAGAAGGAAAATAATGGAGTGGTTATCTGCTCGCCAGAAAGTCAACACATAAAAAGAGAGGAGAAAATGTGAGTATTGCTAACAAGTAGCACAAGCTTGGATCCCTAATCAGTTCCTCCTTTTATGCTTCTGTCCGTGGGCAAGGGTCTCCCCTGGCGTTCTCTAACTGGGCGTCTCTCTCACGTGACCATCACTGACTGCTGGGACTCTCTGGGCTCTCTGAGGCAGAAGCACCAGGAAGGTGTTTTGCTTCTGGCCTTCTCTCTAGACTCCGCCGCATCAAAAGACCCGGATCTGCCAGGTCTGAGGCCGGGAGGGAAAGAGATTGAAATGTTCTCCCCTTTGGTACAGATTCCTCATTCACCCTGGCTGCCTGTTGTTGGGTTTTTTTTTTTTTTGGAAGAGATAGTGAAGGAGAGGGAGGAGGGGGTATGGGTTGAGAGAATTTGAGAGAAAAAGATAAGGAAAAGGAGAGGGAGGGAAAGTGGGAGTTAGATCGTATACGTGCCTCTGACTTTTAGAATTTTAAGAGCAAATTTTGGTGTGTCCTCCTTAGAATTCCATACAACGTGAAATTTGAGACAAAATGTATGTAAAATGTATATTGGGAAGGTCTTATGATGCAGATCAAAGGTTATTTAAACGAGGGGAGGGAGTTGTCTCTTGGTGGTTACTAAATCTCTACCGTTATTTTTAGAGCTCTCATGGAACCTAAGGCAAGGCAAACAGGATTTCTAAGTATTGATAAGTGGCAATTAGCAATCTTTGGGAAAACCATCAAATAGTTTCCTTGTACAAAGTTATCTCACTAGGAGTTTTCAAACTGTGCCCTTGGGCGTTAAGGGAGAGGGAACTGAGAGGCCTGGTTGGCACAGAGGTGTGTGAGATCTGGGGGCCACGGACAAGGAAGGACTCCTTTCGTTTCTTACAAGTCTTTACGCCGTGAGAGCTGAGGTGGGAGCATTTATACCACAGAAAGCAGCAAACCTCCAAATCAGTGTTTCTCAGTGAGCCCCTTATTAAACATTTACCAGCACACCCCTGCTTTTATTTGTATTTATAAATAATGTCTGTGTACAATACAGCTTTTGAAAAAGTGTTGGGGGGCACGCGGGTGGCTAAGTCGGTTAAGCGTCCGACTTCAGCTCAGGTTATGATCTCACCGTTTGTGGGTTGGAGCCCCAGGTCGGGCTCTGTGCTGACAGCTCAGAGCCTGGAGCCTGCTTCAGATTCTGTCTTCCTCTCTCTCTGCCCCTCCCCCACACACTTTGTCTCTCAAAAATGAATAAATGTTAAAAAAAAATAAACAAAAAAAGAAAAAGTGTTTGGCCCAAAGCAAATGTGAACATGATGCCTCAGCTGGGTTTTTCTCTTCCTTTCTGAGTAAAATGCATAGTGAATATTGTCCGGATCTTCTTCAACTTTTGCTGGGATTAAGTCCTGATAAAGTCATCAGAGGTGGAAAACACATCTAGTGCACCTAATCTACCCAGCATCACAGCTTAGCCTACCTTGACCATGCTCTGAACACTTTGATGGGCAAAATCCTCTAACACAAAGCCTATTTGATAACACAATGTTGATCATCTCATGTAATTTATTGAATGCCGTCCTGAAGGTGAAAACCAGAATGGTTGTATGGGTGCAGAGTGGTTCTTTACAAGTGTCTTTGGTTTACTCCACCCCCCCCCCCAAGCCAACCATGATGGCAGGGCTGGGGGGAAGGGGGGTGGAGGTGCTGACTGGGAGCTGGGGCCGCAGCTGTCCAGCATCGTGGAGAAGTAGCATACTGCCTATCACTAGCCCAGGAAGAAAGCAACACCAAAATTAGAAGTTCAGTTTCTTCTGAACATCCAATGCTATTGCACCATGGTAAAGTAAAAAAAACCATTAAGTCAAACTACTGTAAGTTGGGGCCATGTGTAATTTGAAGAATTATGAATCATTTTATTATTTTATACCACTTTGTTTTCAGAGATCACAGTAATTTTATTTGCTAAGACTATAGTAGTTACATGACATACCTTAAGCTTTCTAATAAATCCACATAAAATGACTGCATCAGGTACTTTAAAATGTTTTAAGATATATCAAAAGAAAGAAAAACCATTGGTTGTGGGCTTGGGGTTTAGTAAATGTAGTCTTTATTGGTTTAGTCAGCTAAGTAGTTATAGAAATGGATGCGCTCCAGAAAATTGCCAATCCTCTATGTTTTATGTGCCAGGGAGCAGTATTAATATTTCTTTAAATTCTGGTTAGCATTTTTGTTCTTTTTGGATTATGGTATTGGAATACTGTATAGATTTCTTCCCCCCTACTTTTGACTTCCTGATTGTTTTTTCCTTTCATGTTTCTTTTGTAGTGGCTCCTTAAGCTTGTACTTTGAGAACTTCGATGGTCAAGTCTGTGATCAAGAAGCATTGGTGATTTAAACCTTAGATCACTCTCCCTAGGTTTCCCCCAACTCCTTTGAGCGCTCCTTTCAAGGCTTTGTTAGGTCAAATTTCAGGTCACTATTCGGACTATTTTTTACTTTGGTCTCTTATCCCATGAGGCTAACTGGCTTAAGGGATGGAAGATGCCAAGATTTGAGTTGAGCTTAAGGGGAGGAAGAGAACTCATTTTGAGTTAAGCCTAAACCATGGGCGTGGCCTATAATCAGAGAGCTCTGCCTTGGGGTTTTAGATGTATGGTTCTTTGATTTCCATTTCTCACTGCTTCTAAACATCTTCCCCAGGACCTGTGGGGAGAAGAGGCGGCTGTACCATGCAGGGACTGGGTACTTTGGAGTCCTCTGGCTTAATAGCATGCCCATTATTCCAATCAGTGTCTCCAGGTGTGGTTGTCTGGTTTTGAACTGCCGTTACCTGCCCCCAGCCTCTCTGTGGCCAGGCTCTGACGAAGAACATCTTTTTCTGATGTGTACAAAGGTACCCGTAAGGCTTGTTTTCTTATCTAATAGCAAATCTTGTGTAAGCCTGCAACAGTGATGATCCCATTGGGTATACAGATTTTGACCCTGTGTCCCAGTTTCCTAGGACTGAAAAACAATCAAAAGAGTTATTTTGAGTGCTCGCTTTGGCAGCACATACACCAAAATTGGACCGATACAGAGAGCGTTAGCCTGATTAACACTTGCCAGTGGCTGGGATGGGGTTGGGTGAAATGGAGGAAGGTAGTCAAAAAGTACAAACTTCCCATTATAAAATAAATATGTCCTGGGATGTAATGTACAGCACAGTGACTCTAGTTAATAGGACTGTATTGCATATTTAAAACCTGTTCACATAGTAAATCTTAAAAATTCCCATCATAAGAAAAACAATTCTATAACTATGTATGGTGCTGGATGTTAACCCGACTTATATGATCCTTTTGCAATATTTACAAATATCCAATCATTATGTTGTATTCTTGAAACTAAGATGATGTTGTATGTCATTATATCTTAATCATAATAATAAAATAAAAAGAATTATTTTGACAGCAGAAGATAAGTCAGTCCTTGCTCATGCAAGTAAGACTCTTACTCTCCCCTGAAAATTGAGTTCTTCTGTTGGGAGACTTTTGTGCATCTCACGCATATGGCCTCCTACCCCTACTAGTTTGCCAGACTTGTCTGGATCTGTTTGAATTTAAGTAGCAGACCCAGTTTGAGTGCATTGCCAGAGGCCCCTCAGGCTTGTGTGAGGCTTGCCCCAGCAGTTTGACAGACATGTTCAGGCATACTTGAACTCCAGCTCGGACAATAGATTTCCCACTACACAAATAAAGCAGGGGAGCAGGAAAAGAAATGGCGGTCACGGAAGGAGAACGAAAGGGCACCGCGAGCTGGGGCTGCAGCCTGCCTTAGGTCCCCTTTTGACTTGCATTTTGATGGTTAATTCGGCAATAAAAATTGCTGTACACCCACTCATCTGCCTTTCATCTCTCCACATCTTAGAGCATAAATTCTTTGGGGGTCTGGCTCCCTCCTGGCTTAGGTGTAGTGTTTACCAAAACTGCTCAGGAAACGTTTTTGACAATTAAACAAAAAAATTTTTTTCCAACACAAGGAGAAGTGACCAAAAAATGAACTTAGGTGTGAAACGGAAGCAAACAAAAAAGCTTTTCACTTTGCTTTGAACTGAGGACTTTGTTAAAAGAGCAAGGCTCTTTCTGCATTGTGATATAATTCTACTGCGGCCAGGGTAACCAAGTCTGTCCATCGACTGTCTTAAGGCCAGGATCAGCTGTGCTGTGCAGATGATGCGGCATCTCTAATTCTCGCGCTGGCTTCAGCTCAGACACAATGGGAAAGCAACTCCCCAAAGTTAGAATTGATCACTTTGCTTGATTTTTCTTTAGTTCTAGTCTTTGCAAGGAACAACGAACCTACAGCCAAACTCACTCTGTATCTGTGTTTCTGGGTCTGGTAGTGAAATATCATATAGATAATATAATACCAACACATACATCCAAATAATACATACATACATAGAGATAATATAAATTTGTTTTTTGTGATTTTTAAAAAATATTTTATTTTATTATTTTTTTAAAGTTTATTTATTTTGAGAGGCAGAGAGGGGCAGAGAGAGGAGAGAGAGAATTCCAAGCCCAATGCGGGGCTCAAATCCATGAACCATGAGATCAGGACCTCAGCTGAAACCAAGAGTCAGATGCTTAACTAATTGAGCTGCTGCTTTTAGATTTTATTTCCTTTATTAAAATTTTTTTTAAATATTTATTTATTTTGGGGGAAGAGAGAGAGAGACAGAGACAGAGTGCGAGCAGTGGAGGAACACAGAGAGAGAGAGAGAGAGACAGAATCCAAAGCAGGCTCCAGGTTCTGAGCCATCCACCCAGAGCCCAATGTGGGTTTCAAACTCACAAACCATGAGATCATGACCTGAGCCAAAGTCAGATACCCCAGCCGACTGAACCACCCAGGCACCCCCTAAGATATTATTTTTAAGTAATGCCTACACCCATCGTGAGGCTTGAACTATAGCTCTGAGATTCTGAGTCACATGCTCTACAAACTGTGGCCAGCCAGGCACCCCCTGAGTTTCTTTAAACATAGCCAGATAAACAAGTGCATGGAATTAATACAAATAGTATGATTTCAAATTTTGTTGACGGTTATAAATGAAATTCTTGTCTCAGAATCTACCAACAGAGATGTTTTGGAAGGGAAAAAAACCTCTCTTCAACAAAATAAACTCTGGTGGTCTCAACCTTTCATCATCCACATTGATCAATTTTCTGATTACTTCTTCATTTTTATAAGAAAATTGTGATGGGCACTGTGCTGTCCTATCGCCAGCCTCTGTTTACAAAAAGACTTTTTGAGAGTGAAGGGCAGAGTGGCAGAGCCCTGAATCCTCATGCAGGGAAACGGTCCATGAGTTGTGGCTGAACCTTAGCTAACTTTCATCTAGCCCCCTTCCCTTGCAGCTCTAGGTGTAGCCCAGCAACCAAATTCTGGTCCAGGGGGATCTGAGTGGAAGGGAGACCTCTCCCGGGAGCTTCCTGCTGCTTGGAATTTTAGAACATGAGTACAGGACTGTGCTCGCCTGAACAGCAAGACAGAGGAGCTTGGGTCCCTAAAACCATCCCCCACTATGTTAGTTCTGTCCCTCCCACCTCGACTTTTATGTGAGAAAGAAATTTAACCTGTGGCTTAACACAACAAGTCTATTTCTTGATCACACAACTTGTCCAATGTTGGTCAGCAGGGGGACCTGCTCATCGAGGGCTCTGAGAGACCAGGGCTGAAGCATTCCATCTCAATCAGTGTTTCCACTAGTGTGGGGACTGCAAAGGGAATGTAGTGAATTGTCTACTCTTAAAGCGGCCACCTGAAAACGCACGTTTTCATACATGTGAAAACATAGGTGTCACTCTGTCGGCTAATGCAAGTCACATCACAATGCCTAGCCTCAAAGAAGGTAGGGAAGTACAATCCTACTCTGTGCCCCAGAGGAGAAGTGTGTTGTGTCAGCTCTCCTAATGAGTACTATCATTTCTGTCTTGCTTAAGCCACTGTCATTTTGGGTTTTCAGCTACTTGCAGTGCAGCTTCACTGAATCCCAACCAATACAGGAATGATCACATTAATGCTGTAATCAGTAGGAGGTGTTTGTCTAAGTCTCTGGAATTCCCAGGAAACATGTTTTTGTATATTTCATAGTAAGATAACAATGGTAGAGAAAAGCAATCATAGGTGTTGTGGACACACAGTTGAACCACAGTATTTGAGTAGTTGAGGAATGTATTCTGATCTGCTCTAAGTAAAATTGTGTCTGTCTGCCCCTGCCCCCCAAGTGTAGAAACCATCTAAGGTAGAAGGCTGACATAGGTATTTAATTTTTTAAACCAGACCTATTGTGTAACACATGCATTAAATCTGTAATCTGGAGCATTTATTTACTGTGTGTCACCTAGAAGCAGGCACAGTTCATTAAAAACAACAACAACAAAATCAGGTTAGTCTCATGGATAAAAATTCTATAGACTATGGACAGAGGAAGCCTTTCCTGTTCTCGCGGATCAAGCTCGCACACAGATGGACCACTCTTGTTCTCTTACAGTCATTCTTGAGCAGGAAAGCAGAGCGGTAGCAGATATGAATCTGAAGGACAAAAGCAGCTTTGGAGACACCGAGCAATAGACTATGTTACAGGTTTAACACACTCCTTTAATTTCATTGGAAAAAATAATGAAACTGGAGAAAAGTATTTATGGAACTGGAGGAGAGCATATTTTGCTGGTTTTACTTTATGTTTGAAGTTTCGGGTATAGCTCTGCCCATAAATACTGAAATGCCTAGCATAAAGAATGCAGCCCGGGGCATACCCCATAAAACTTAGAGTGCAATTAAATGAGCAATTTCCACTGGAAATAAAACGGGCATGTTGAGTGGAATATGAATTAAACTGTGCATAGGACTCTGGCTTGCACTAGGAACCTTCTGGTTTCAGTAGCAACTGATGCAGTCCATCTGTAGGTCAGGGCCAGTAAGTAACAAAAGACAACTGCAGTTAGCATGAAGATCAAGGCATTCCCAATTGTGGTTAATGTAGTTCCCCTGTCATTATGTCTCTTGGAAAGGCCCAGCAAACTCATGACTGATCACAAAGGAGTAAATCTTACACTGCAGACACACTGATCTCCTCTGTTGTGTTTGCTATGCAGAATTTTTGACAGTCTCAAAACTTTATTTTCACCTTCTGAATATTTCCTCCTTCATCAAAGTCACCTAGGTATCATTAGATATGTCTTCGTAAAGATTTCATCTGGAAGACTGAAAAAGCCATCAAAACAAACATCAGTTAGTGTGACAGACCACACTCTGTTCATTTCTGGGTCCTTATTTGGAGAGGAAAGGACAATGACTCACTGATATCCCAAGAGAAAACTCAGTGGAGGAAAGGTTTAGAACTGCAAGTCTGAGGCACCACATGTATACTTTGGCTCAGAGAAGGACTGGCTTCTAAGTACAGAAAACACATTTATCTCATTTGTCATGGAGGTGAAGCAAATCCGCCCAAGATAAAGCTTAGCATTCATTCTTTGAGTAATTAGCTTAAGGGCGAGGGAAGGAAAAGGAGGTCTTTCTGCCCAGGACAGCCAGAGGAAAGCTGGGAGAAACCGCTTCTTGCCTTCCCAGTCTCAAGCGGCCCACCTCTACTGTCCTGGAGGAAACAAGGGGACAGAAAGGGTAATAGGCCCCATGGTTTGAATGGATATTACCAGCCATTTAAATCATTCATAAGTGAAACCAAAAAGTATTGCTTTAAAAAAATACGTCTAACAGGAGAAACCTAACAGAGGACCATGGCGGGGGGGGGGGGGGGGGGG
>NC_043702.1:53809991-53828236 GCF_006229205.1 Suricata suricatta
GCTCAGTCAGTTTAGTGCCTGACTCTTGGTTTCTGCTCAGGTCATGATCTTGCAGTTTGTGAGTTCAACCCTCACATTCGGCTCTGTGCTGACAGTGCAGGGCCTGCTTGGGATTCTCTCTCTCCCTTTCTCTCTGCCTTTCTCTCTCTCAAAGTAAATAAATAAACTTTAACAAATAATTTAAAAATACGATATTTCACTGTAATTTTGTCTGAATTCTCCTCTTGGCAAAATAGTTGGAGTCTGTGATTTTTCATTTCTTTTTATTTTTTAATTTATTTTTGAGAGAGAGACAGAGTAGGAGCAGGGGAGGGGCAGAGTGAGAGGGAGACACAGAATTTGAAACAGGCTCCACAGGCTCTGAGCTGTCAGCACAGAGCCTGATGCAGGGCTCGAACCCACCGACCTGAGCCAAAGTCAGACGCCTAACCTACTGAGCCACCCAGGCACCCCTATGATTTTTCTAATTGTAAAAATGTACTACATATTTATGAAGTTTTCTCAAATGAAAAACAACATTTTCCATGGCAGCAAATGCTTTTAATTTTTTGCATATGATTTTGCTCTAGCCATACCTAAATCTCAGCACATCTTACTTGCATGACGATAATTTGTGTTGTGAATCAAAAACACTGTTTCCTCTTTTTTGTCCAGGGGCCATCTTTCCCTAAAATGAGCGATTATTTGTATTTGGCTGGCTTTCCCCACCACAGAATTGCAGCCATGGTGGTGTCCGGAAGGCTGTGTTGGGCTTGCCCCGGCAGAGGCAAGGGCAGGGTGAGAGGAAGCTGGTGGAGCATGCCTGCCAGGGGCGGAAAGCGGAAGCAGGTTACAAGGAGGGAAGCTGCGAGAGTGAATTAGGAGCTATGGCAGTAGCTTTTCGTGTGTGACCCTCCTGTATTGGACATTTCTGTCTTAGACTAAAGGCATAATAAAAAAAGGCACTTTATTTAGGTTAACAGAGCATTATATAACTGGAAATCTTTACAGTTTTTTATGTATAGTAACTAGTTCGTGGAGGAAAAAAAAGACTTCTTCTAGGTTTATTATTTAGATTTTAAAAACTCCCCAAATTCTTTAATGATTTTTTCTCTCTCTCTTTCTTTTTCTTCCTTTCTTCCTTTCTTCCCTTTCTTTCTTTCTTCCTTTCTTCTTTCTTTCGACAGAAGCTTGGAGGCATAAAATGGAGTTATGGCAGCCTCTCTGGTGCTGCTTTACTATATGTTTACAGTTAAAATCATTTCATGTTTTCCTCGGATAACTACGGTCAGTTTGAAAACAACCTTGTTAATTAGCAGGCTATGACGCAATATATCACTGCATCTTTAGAGCTCTGGTGCCAGCTAGTGGTAGGAGAGGGGAGCCGCGCGGTCGCTTTCAATCAGGGGGAGGTGGCTATCATCAAGTAGCCTCGCCTTAGCCTTCGTGCTTCCCCATTTTTTCTTCCATCAATATAATGGGGGATCTTGTTGTGTGGCCAGAGGGGCAGGCGGAATTGCGGACGAAAGTAGAGAAAAATGGTGGGCAGAGGCAGAAAGAGGAAAGGCTAGACAAACGCAATTCGCTCTTCCGGTGGATTTGAGAAGAGATCATTTATTTGAAATATTCCTGCCATGTTGATGGAGGAGCTCAATCTTTTGCCAGTGAATGCTTAGGTTTTTGTTTTTCATTTGTAGAGATATTTGAATATATATTTAGGATATGTAATAACTATGGAACTTCACCACAAACACCACTGAAGACAGACATGTTGTAAGTCTAAATTTGTGTTCATTTTTAAGTAGCAAATATTTCTACTGTCAACGGGCTTTGCTACCTTCTCACTGGTACAACTCTAAGATGGATAACTCTCAAATGCTTAATAAAACAGAAGTCTCTTAAGACGATGTTTGCAGCTGGCACATTATGGAAAAAAATATATAAAAATTTCAGGCAAAAGGCATTTTGTTGGGCATATATGAAGTGAATTTAGGCTTGGAGCCCGATCTATCCTCAAGTTGAAATAGGTTATAAGGATTTGCAGGAAAACTGCAAACACACAGTTACCTATTTTAAGAACAAAGAATCTTTGGCAGGCCATTTTTCTCATTTAATTAAGCTATAACTGATCTTACGAGGGTTATGGAGGGACTTCAAGTGCTAATAAATAAAACCTGAAACTGAGACAGTTCTTTCATTAAATAGCAAGAGTGTTTATTACTTATTGCTAAAATCAATTATAAGTATTAATATTCGATGTGGAATTTATAATGAAAACAAGTTGAAGCTTGTAAAGAACTTTTAAAATTTGTCATTTGTATCTCTGTGTCAGTTCCAGAGAATAAGAATAATCTGAGCTACCATTTCTTGTAACAATATTTTTGGAAGGTGGATGTAATTTAAGAGGAGGTTTTAGGCGGGAAGAATTGTCAGTCTTACCTGGCAGCCTAATACATTACCATGCTGTTGGGGAAATATGTTTAAAATCTTCTGTCTGGGAGACATCAGATGGTGAATTAACTGGTCACGGGGCTGCTGTGTGAGATTTACAGAAACCAGCTTTGAGCCTCCTTTGCACTTTTGTTAAAATCTGCATAGTTCATATGAACAACTCACCTTCTGACCCGCCAAGTTAAAATGTAGACATCTTCTCTTTGGTTTGGAGCATCTTGTAACTTTTGGTCTATCATAAAGTCCTGGATAAAAAATCTTAAAAGCTTCAGTTTGTCTGGTCTTCTCTGAGACTCTGTTATCTCTCTTCATGATGGAAGCCGAGCTTATCTAATTGCATAAGAGTTTTAAATCGGTACCTGAAAAGGGATATTATATTTTTTTGAAAAAAGAAAGTTAATTTTAACAAGGCTCTTTCAGTGAGTGACAGATTAATTGAAACTGAAGCTAATGATCGAGTGGAATTGTCATAAAATTTTGAGAATTACAGCAAGATAAATTAATTTCTGCTCTTTTAAAACAGTTTTGTAGTATGTAAGGACCTAGATTAAATGCTGAGTTTGTGATTAGGTCTATCTTTAAAACTGCTTAATGGTCGCCTTAAAATATTTTGATGCCTACTATAATCCTTATGTAATTTCCCATATGCTGCCAAGTAAATGCTTTGAAATGTCATTTCATCATAATTCGAAATTTACTCGTAAAGATTCTAAGATTTATCATTTGGCTTTAATTTCTTATTTCTTTTAGATGTTATAAAGTTAGAAATTAACTCTCTGTTGCAAAATGAACCCAGTGAAAGGAAGGAAGGAATATATGCCTGAGTACATATATATTTTTTCCTCTTTGGAAGTTTCTCTGATGACTTTGAAATGGTGATAGCAAATAACCGGTTCACTCAATCTGGATTCTCCTTTCGTTTGAAATAGTCTATAAACTTTTTACCAAATAAATAAACATAGGACATCATTTTTACTTGTGGGTGTCCCCGAATGTGACAGCATAAAAACAAACTTATAAATACACTCACGTATTCTAATGTTCACATCTGAAAAGAAGCATACTAAAATGCACAAATACATCTAATCAGATATTGGTTTGGCCTCTAGATTACAGCATTCCTAAATAGCACCATCCTCCCTCACAGAGTGATACCGAAACCCCCTCTAGACCTTCTCATTAGGAGACTCTGGCACAGAATGAGGAGGGGGACGCATCTGCCAGCAAAATGCTACAGATGGTTCCCCTCATTAGCCTACAGAACTCGGAGCAGCCATCACGGAGGAGGCCTGGGATCCCGCTTGGACATGATGTTAAGCTAGCCTCCTGTTCAATGTCATTAGGATTTCTCCAAAATAATCTCCTTAGTATACCCTGTTGGGTTTGGGCTGGTCTACATGTCTCATGTGCAGAGAGCCGAGATGGCAAGCACTGCCTCCAGCTTGCCAAGGGGCACTGTATGATTTTCGGGCTTGACAAAGTCCCATAGCGAGTCGGACTTGTCAACTTCCTTATCTAAATGCGGTGGCAGGACAGTCTTGTCCCCAGAAGCCCATTAGTATCACTTTTGGAATTCCAGGCAATGCTCACCTTCATGTGAACGCTTACTTATTATACTAAATCCATTGACAATCTCATTTCTCCTTTTCCCCTCGACCTACTGATTTATTGATATAATGGCATTTTAATTTTGTTTTGTTTACCCTTTGTTTATGAATCAACCTTAAAATCCAGACACCAAGCCGTGGCAACCGGAAATGTTAGTTAAGTTTAGCCGTAGAAACAGCAGGGGGAGCCCATACTGTTTTATGCTCTGCAGTTTCTCTGACTAGATGATTATTATTATAATAATTATTATAGTTGTTGTTTTACATTTATAACAAAGATGTTTACAATTTATGAACATTTATAACATAGATATTTAGAATACAGATAATTACCATGTGCTAGACTATTAGGATTTTAAGTCACAGAGGGTCTTTATTTTCTTCATTGTTTATTTATTTTTAAATGTTTACTTTGAGAGAGAAAGAGAGCAAGTGAGTGTGAGTGGGAAGGGGCGGAGAAAGAGAGAGAGAGAGAGAGAGAGAGAGACTCTTTGGTCTCTTGGGAGAGACTCCCAAGCAAGCTCTGTGTTGTCAGCCCTGAGCCCAACACAGGGCTCCATCTCATGAACCGAACTGTGAGATCATGACCTGAGCTGAAATTAAGCTTTGGAAGCTTAACACACGGAGCCACCCAGGTACCCCTTTATTCTGTAATTATGTCAAATTGTTAGGATGCTGCTAACTATAATTGATAAGTAGGAATTTGACAGTAAGAATTTTTCTCCCTGTCTTTTATTTATTTTTACTTATTTTTTAAAAGTTCTTTTTATTTATTTATTTTTAAATAGTTTATTACCAAGTTGGTTTCCATCCTCCCTGTCTTTTAATCCAGGGAAAAGACAGTTTTAAATTTTGTTTCTCAGAAAATGAAATCAGCTAAAATCTCTATATAATTTCTTGTGGCTGTTCTCTCGCATTTATCCCTTTTTAAAAAAAAAATAAATTGTAAAAGTTAAAATTTACCATTTGAGGGGCACCTGGATGGCTCATTTGGCTAAGCCTCTGACTTTTTTTTTAATTAAAAAATATTTTTTAATTATTGAGACAGAGAGAAACAGAGCGTGGGGGGTCAGGGCAGAGAGAGAGAGAGAGAGAGACAGAATTTGAAGCAGACTCCAGGCTATGAGCGTCAGCACAGAGCCTAATGCGAGGCTCAAACCCACAGACTATGAGATCATGACCTGAGCCAAAGTCAGACGCTTAACCGACTGAGCCATCCAGGTGCTCCAAGCCTCCAACTTTCAATTTTGGCTCAGGTCATGATCTCACGGTTGCATGAGTTCTAGCCTCTTGTTGGGCTCTATGCTGACAGCATGGAGCCTGCTTGGGATTCTTCCTCTCTCTGCCCGTCCCCTCCTTGTGCTCTCTCTGTCTCTCTCAAAATAAATAAATAAACAAAAAAATATATGCCATTTGATGTATTTTTGAGACTGTTATAGTGAGGGGAAGTCTGACCACAATCACTTTGGTGTTCTAATATGACCCAGACTTAATTGTCAATTTTGAAGTTAATAAAATGCAAAAAACCCAGTGGCCTTTAATATTGTTTTCTTATTCTTGATGAGCTCCTTGGGTCAGTAGGTTTTCACTACCATAAAATAATTCAGAATATCTGAATGACTTTTTGCTCCCTAAGCAAGCCATTATAATGTCTCTGGGCATGCATTTTATATGTTGTAGTCCATCCTAGATTATTCTGCTCTATTGGAGGGGAAGGAACAATAGAGTGATACTTACATACCTGCGTTGGTGATTTTGCCCATAATATCAGAGAAGCCACCTCATGGTGTGATGTTTCATTGTTGTGTTAAAAAGGGTTTTATAAATTTAAACAATTTTTTGGAATAATTTCTGGATTTCTTAAGAAAGAGCTTAAAACTAAGCATCAACTGTACATTGATAAGGACATTAAATATTGGTACAACACATACAATTTTTTAAAAAATTAAGCACGAATGAATTTTTTCTTTTTTTTTTTTTGCCAAAAGATTATAAAGCTTAAAATTCTATGATGGATCAACAATTCTGCAGATCCATAGTCCTGGTTCTGAAATTAAGAAAAAATGCTGAAATTAAAAAATGCCACTTCAGAGTGATCAGAAAAGTTTAGGGAGGAGTAGCACTTGATCAAAGACTTGAAAGTTAGAGAGAACTTTATGGGGATGGTGGTGGGGCTGTAGTATGTAGTTGTGGAGACAGAGAAAGATACTTCAGGCAGAGAGAAGGTCACAGAGGGTCACAGCTGGAAAGGGTCACAGTTAGACCAGGGCATAGGAACCTTGGTGACCTATGGGAGTGCGACGCCGTCATGAAGTTTTGACGTGCAGTTAAGCAGTTAAAGCTTTATCAGGAGGCCAAGGGAGACAGGGAGGGTTTTAGAGGGAGGCACACTCATAGCAATAATATTCCAGAGACCCAGAGAGAGATTGATTTGGTGTCAGGGAACAGGATCCTTGAAGATTTAATCAAATTGATTTAGCATCAGCATTAAAAAGCAAAATAAAGAAGTTATAATTTAAAGTCTCTGTTCTCATAATTTTAGAATGTGATTTAAAGTGTTTTCATATCATCTTCCTTGGTTATTGCAGTCAACGCTAAAATCCAGGAGAACAAGTCTGAGTAGAGCTGTGTGTGGGGGTATTTTTTTCCATGAATATTAATAATAACATCTTGCATTTGGGGTACATATTTTATTTATTTTGTTTTGTTCTTTTGTCAGTCTGGTAAGGTTAATGGATGCTTATAAAAGTAAACAGGTATTACAAGCCTGTTCTCCACCCCCATGATCTCTCTTCAGTTGCATATGTAAATGTAGAGTGAGAGATTGGACTGAAACTGATGGCTGTGTCTGTTTATCTGTGAAGAGTTGACAATATTATTCCATGGCTATTTGTTTTAAATAAGCTTTGAACTTCATTTCGTGTCTTAGACCGGTAGGTGTCTTATGCCACAGTACTATAGTTGCCTCAATTACACGCTCATAGGAAACACTTTTTGAAGGGAAATAGAGTGCCGTCTAGTTATATATAAGTGTTGTTTGGTATCTTTATTTTTTTTCTAAAAAATTTTTATAATGTACAGATATAATATACTAGTATATCATGTCATTTACTTGATCTAGAAAGATGGAGAAAAGGTACAGTCCCTTGAAAAAAGCAAAAGGGAGTTCTAATTATAGACAGAGAAGAGATTTTTAAATTTTAATAAGATAATATTCTTTTAAAAGTTGAAGAAAATACAGTTTATATAAAAATTTGAAGAAAATACATTTTGTATCAATACATTTAAAAGCCATGTACCAGGGGTACCTGGGTGGCTCAGTCAGTTGAGCATCTTTGATAGTTGGTTAAGTGACTCTTGATATTGGCTCAGGTCATGGTCTTACTCTTTTGTGAGTTTGAGCCCCACATCAGCTTCTGCGCTGACAGTGTGGAACCTGTTTGGGATTTTCTCTCTCCTTCTCTCTCTGCACAATCCCCTTCCCCCAAATAAATAAATAAATAAATAAATAAATATTAAAAAAAAAGAGGGCACCTGGGTGGCTCAGTCGGTTGAGTATCCGACTTCAGCTCAGGTCATGATCTCGAGGTTCCTGGGTTTGAGCCCTGCATCAGGCTCTGTGCTGACAGCTCAGAGCCTGGAGCCTGCTTCTGATTCTGTGTCTCCCTCTGTCTCTGTCCCTCCCCTACTCATGCTCTGTCTCTCTCTGTCTCAAAAATAAGCAAACTATATAAAAAAATTAAAAAAAATAAGAGCCACATAATGATACTTCTAAAAAAATGCCATAATATATTGGCAGGCGGAGCCCAGTAAGATAATCATTTTTAAAAAATGACCTGACACAAAGTAGGAACTTAGATGAGATCTGGTGCGTTCAGGGTAGTAAGAAAGTGGAAACTTAGAATAGTTAGCTGCTCAGTGTTCAAACTCTTTTAATGCACCACAGATGTTTGTCTATCCAACTGATAGTACCAGGATTCATGCAACACATCATTTGTGGCTCATGTGGCCATAATTGTCAATTTTGACCTCTATGTCGATGCTCAGTCTCATCTAAATTTATAAAAACATATAGGGCTCTTTAGACCCTGTGTTTGGCATTATCACAATTTTTGCTTGGCTCAGACAGGGCAGGTTGATTATCATTAAAGTGTTATTTATTTCTATTTTATTAAGCCCCTTTTACATTCATGTTACAGGTTAATTTATACTTTTATTTCATGCACTACTTGGCTTTACTGATTAATATGCCCCATGGCATTCAATAAAGTCAGGCAGTGGAGGAAATAAGAGTGGTATTAATTTCTAACATTGCTATAAATTTGCCTTAATAAAACTAGCTCAATACCATTGCAGAAGTAATACAATGGATGCTTCCGAATTGTTAACAAAGATGCAACTAAACCATTTTCCTTCCTGAATTTAACATCCCCCAATTGCCTTTTCTTTCAAGTGTCAAAACGAAACCTGCCGTGTATGTATTTTTTTTCCCTCTTTAAAAGGTAATCTGATAGTTGGCATAATACGACAGTATTCAGCCCTGCATTTGACTTATTCCAATGCCTTATTCAGACTTAGGGTTACAAACTATGCAAATTAATGCAGGGCCACAGGCCCTTGGTTGGGGGATGACTTTTTTCATGTAAGAATTTTAATCCAGATGAAAATTATCTTAAAAAGTTATGTCTCTAGCATCAGTTTCTGGTCCTTCTTTAGTGTGTTAACACAGTCCCAAAGATGAATATTATTACTGTGGTACCTGATAACCTGAAGAGGCTGGTGAGAATCTATGTGCTGGAATTAATTTTTGTCAGTTACCCCACCACTCCCACCTTAGCTGCTCAATTAAATAAGGTTAGAATTAAGATTTGTAGGTATTTATCAAGACAAGGACACAGTACCATCCACTGATTTTTAGGGTCACAAAATTTTGATGATAAGGAATATGCTCCATTGTTAAAGTAACCAAATACATGTATTACAAGACAACACTTATTCTTTCTCTTTCACTTGTTAGATTGTAGACAGAACGGCTCAAAATAAATTGTTTCAAATCAGAAATTTGCCCTCATTTCCATTATTCTGAAAGAAAAGTACACTTTTTTTGACTCTGAAATTCCCCATTGTTTTCACTTTTCAATAATTTCTTTAAATTCTAGCATTTGCAGATTGGAAAGAAAATTGATCAAAAAAAACCCGCAGCAAACATTAAAAGTTCTCTTTTGCATAAAAGTATCAAGAAATGTGTTCATTCAACAGGTAGATGTTTACTGATTAGTGTCTGTGGAAGCCACTGGTCTTGTCCTGGCAATGGAGCTGTGAGATAGTCACAGTCTCTGTTTCCCCAGAATAACAGACTTGCTCTCTTATTTACTTTAGTAAAATGGTGCCTAAATTTCACACCTGAGTAAGGAAGATATTTTGGGACAGAAAAAATTTCTTCTTTTGGGTCTGTTTGTCTTTTGAATGAATGAGGAACTTCTAGATTTTTAAAATTCTGCTCCAATCACACCAGAGTAACAGGTAACTTTGCTCATAAAACAGTTCAAGGAACAGTGGAGGAGTGAGTCATCCTATATCCATGCTGTGCTCAGGAACATATTTCTTGGCTTTTACTAAAGCAGACTAACGGAGTGATTCCCCAACACCCACCCTCCGCACCACCAAGCTCAACTCAAGTGAATCCAAGTCTATTAGCTAGATGGATTTGATGTTTCTGTTTTCTCTTGCTTGTGTTTTGGTTAAAATCAACTTTCAGGTAATTCACACTGAAAAGATGTGTTATTTTCATGTTCATGTATTTATGCAACTGCCAGATTTATGCAAAAATAAAACCCCCTCTTTGCTCTTGTTATTACCAAGCCCAAACGGATCCCCTTTGCCCATAAAAATTAGACTTTAAGAGTAAGTATAGGGGCGCCTGGGTGGCTCAGTCGGTTAAGCGTCTGGCTTCCGGCTTCGGCTCAGGTCATGATCTCACGGTTCGTGGGTTCGAGCCCCACGTCAGGCTCTGTGCTGACAGCTCAGAGCCTGGAGCCTGCTTTGGATTCTGTGTCTCCCTCTCTTTCTGACTCTCCCCTGCTCGTGTTGTCTCTCTCTCTCAAAAATAAATAAAAAACATTAAAAAAAAAGAGTAAGTATATCTGAATCACTCTTCAAAGCAACATATAGTACAAAGTTATTTTCAAGAGAATAATCTACATCATAGGTCCCGAGGGTGTGGAGTCAAGAGCAAAGCAACAATTCTGGAGACTTGGGAGTGTCTCATCAAGTTAGTTTTAGTAGGTTAAAGACCAGTTTGTTTCCAGAAACCAATGTATACCCAGAGCCTGGAGAATAAAGGGCTTGCATTGGGTTAACAATCTTCCTGTAACCTTTACTCACAAATGTGCTGACCCAATGAACCGCCTCAGTCCATGGACAGAGCCCCATGCTAGCATCCATGAGCTACACGAAATCTGGTTGTTAGCTACTCTGGAAAAGAAATTTGGAATATTGACCTACACTCAACAGTTTTGATATGTTTTGATGGGTCTTATGAAATGAACAGACACAATCTAGTTTAATGTATTTCAGGATGGATTTAATAATACCATTGATTAACCAGTAGCTGGTCAATACACAAAGGAACTTACACACACACTCCTCAGCTGGTGGGCTAAACTAAGACTAAACTTTTGGCGTTATAATCAAATGGAGAAATCTTATTTAGGTAAGAAAAGGAAAATCAGGCCTGTTGGTAAAATGAGTTAGGCAGTGAAATGAAACAGAATATAAGGTTATGTGGTTTTAACTAATAGACTTTTTACAACACCTCAGCACTTTGAATCCATGTATAATCACATTTCTTGGAACCCCCCTCCCCACATAGTATCTAATCCAAATTAGTAGTAAATAAAATACAAATTAAATAATGCCCCAAATACTTCCATCTTAAATTCCTATTCTATCAGTACGTCTAAAAGTTTTAGGAGTCTCTAAAAACGTATTTGAGTATGTCATTCTTTTCAGAGCTTTCTGGGGGTATAATGCTGAACAGAATGAAGCAATTGTGAAACGATGATAGCTTTGCAAATACTGGTATAAAGTACATGTATAAAACAAAGAGAGCTTATTTGACTGGTGAGAACTGGAGAAAGTTGTTGCAACTTTAAATTTCAGATAGTCTTAATTTAAATCTTTAGTTTAATCACACGATCAGAACCCAACAAAAAATATGTGAATGTGAGATGGGGGGGTGTCAGGATTTCCCCCTCTATTTTTTAAACAACTCTGTTCAAGAATTACTACCCTTTGAGGTTAAGGATATTATTTTCTTTTTGAAGGGAAACATTGTACTCTATAGTATGACTGGTAATGTCTTTTGTGCCATTATTAATACATTTCCTGTTTAAGGAAATGACTTTTTTTTTTTTTTACCATGATAGTTTAAACTTCAAAATAAGTGCTATGGACTTTTAAAATGTCTTATCTTACCAATGTCATTCTGGGCATGAAGAATAAAGTATGGGAAATGCTTGTCATAATAATCCTATTGTCATGAGATTCTTCTTTTTGAATAAAGTGACTCACGTTTGGTTTTCCTTTTTTGGGGGCAATTGGGAGAGAGAAAGTAAGTTTTGTAGATAAAACAAACAGACCTTCCCTTCTAGATTAGTGATTAAAAAAAAATACAAATATATGATATCTCTGTCATATAAATAAAGATCAGGAATAAATTCCAAAGTTCTTGTCTTCATATTTCCAAAGGCCACGCAAGTCTTCTCATACAGTTCTAGGTAATGAATTTTGTTTCCCTTCCTCTTTATTTTTCTATTCTTACTGCATTCTTCAAAACCATCATTTTAACTTAATCAGATTTGAATTGAAGTATTTTGTACAGAAAATAGCAATAGCAAAAGCTAAGTTTGTGGTTTTGGATTTTTTCATGTTATGTGCTTATATTTCACCAGTGAATAATACATATGATTCATGTATGTTTAATAAACAATGTAGATTCCTCTGTGAAAATTCCAGCATTTACTGAGTGGAATCTATTTATATTTTATTTAACTTACTGTGGTTCAGATATTTTTTCAGTTATAAAAAAAGCAAGGTAGTAATACTGTTAATATGTATATACACACTTATACATATATGTACATTATATATATGTATACATATAAACATTGCATACATAATATGCATATATTATGTACCTATATATGTGTCTATATAAACATATACAGATGACAGTAATAGTGTTAATATACATACACATATATAATACAAGCATATGTTTTAAGGTTTTTCATTTGATATGTATGTATATAATATATCTTCTGTTAGTAAGGCCTTAATCTTAAAATCAAGGTGACCCTCAGTTTTGAAAAATACAGAACACTATAATAATTAACAAAGTCTACTTTGTAAAGTAACTGTTAATTATACATTAAGAATAATAGATATTGCTTATTACATACTTATTTGTGCTAGGCAATATGCTAAGTGCTTTATGTATATTAGTTTACTTAGCCTCACAAGAAAGTCATAGGGTAGATATTTTTACTCTCATTTCAAAGTAAAAAAAACCCTTGGGATTGGATGACTTATTCAAGGTCCCACAGTTACTGGTCGAGCTAGGATTTTTACGCATGGCCATCCATTTACACACAAAGTATGTTGAACAGGATCAGATAGCTTTAGTCTATTTGTAAAGTTTTTGATTAGGAAAATATCAGGTGGAAAAATAATTATGACAAGACCAAGGAATGTTAGAAGACCAGGTTTATGGGACAGGATATGGCACATTAGTTTTTTTCTCTTGCAGAAGGAGTTGAGAGAGGAATTTTAGCAGAAGAGACAGCAATGTAGTCCTGTAACACTGTGAAGGGAGCAGAAATGATGTGCCCACTTCACTAATTCACCTAAGCAGGGCTTTGTTGGTGATTGTGTTGGGTGGTGGTGTGCTAAGGTGAGTAGGAAATAGCATCCAGGTTGAGGAGTATACAGCCCTATGAGGATAGAGACCATTACACAACTAGTGTAGTAGCTCAAGAATGATCAGGAATTGTACTGATTACAAAGGAAGGTGTGTAATCTAGGAAAAGGTGGTTTTGGGAAAGAGACTTGCCCTGAGTTTTAAAGATTTACAAGTGAAACAGGCAATATGGTGAAGGGTGGGATGGGAGGGTGAGGCCTTCCAGGCAGAGAGAATAGGTGGACTAAAGACAAGGTTCAAAGGAGTTTGAATGGGTTAGCATAGCTATAGATGAGCCTGAAGATGGACAGGCAGACACACCAGATTCTCCAGCACTAAGGATCACAAAGGTTCCTATGAAGGCTCTCGAGAAGAGGAATTAGGAGATTTACTCATTAGGATAAACTCTCTGGCTAAACCGCAGGGAAAGCATTGGGGAGAGGTGGCATTGAAGGGGACCAGGTAGGTAGGCTGTGGGAGGGTAGCAGGGGAATGACAAGCACCTGACTGTGGGCAGTGGGAGGGGTTTGGTAAGAAAAGGACAGCTCAGGGATGATGTCAAATGGTGTTGAGAAAAGATGTTTGTTGGGTTCCAAGAAAGTCCCTGGTGACTTAGCAGAGCAGTCTCGAGTGAGGGGTTTCCAGAGCTGGTGGGGCTGACGAGTGATCCAGGGATGAGTGGAAAGGAAATAGAGCGAGTGAAGTCTCTCACTTTTCTCCTTTTCTCCTCCCTGTGGTGATTCCTCCTCTACTCCCAATCTCAGAGAAAGAAAAAAGCACTTGCTGGGCAGTTAATGAAAACCAGTGCCTTGTATGGGCCTCATAATGAGCCTGTGATATAGGGACTACTGTGATCTTCACTTCATAAGTGGAGAGTACAGGGTTTGAGAGGTGTGTATGCCAGCCCTAGGCCCACAGTTGGCAGGTGGCAGGCTTCTTGTTCCAGTCCAGGTCTGCCTGGTTCTTGAGTTCAAGACCCAACCACTGCCTTCTTCTAGAATTTAGTGTCTTCATGCCTGCTCTTTTTTCCTCCCTTTGCAAATCTCACTGCAATCATAGAGCTATATATTTATTCTCACAAAAACGTGAATGATGCATAAAGCTTAATGTATTCTTTTTCCTCATGTGTTTTTGGAATGGCCATTGGATGCACTTATTTTACTTTTTTATTGTGAGATACAACACACAAACAGAAAAGTGAACATATCATGATGTACAAGTTGAGGAATCATCACCGGACCTCCAGACATTGCCTATGTCTCCCTTCCTGTCATTCCTCCTCTTCTGAGAGGCAGCCGCTAGCCCAGCTTTGGTGGCACTACTACCGTACGTTTCTCTGTGCTTTTCCAATCTGAGTTATGCAGCCCTAAACAATAGTTTAATTTTGCTTGTTTTGGCACTTTATGTAAGTGGAATTATGTGTATTCTTCTGTGTCTTGCTTCTTTTGCTCAAAATCATATTTTGTGTTAGGGTGCCTGGCTGGCTTAGTCAGTAGAGCATGACTCTTGATCTTGGGGTCGTGAGTTCAAGCCCCACACTGGTGATGGAGTTTGCTTAGAAAAAATAAAACAGACTTTAAGAAAAGAAATCAGACTTTATTTTGTGTTGTGTGTGACATGAATGCATTCATTTTCAAGGCTGAATAATATTTCATCGTGTGAATTTACCATGTTATTTGTTTTATTGTCTGAAGATATGTAGGTTATTTCCAGTTTTGAGCAATTATGACCAGTGTTATCCTTTTTTGGTTAAGTCAAGGGCAAGATGCTCTAAGTATGCAGTTTTAAACATCTTTAAATATTTTAGGGGGTTGGAATCTCTAAATTTCTTGATGTGAAACCCCACATCAAGGGGTGTTGTGGGGTTCCTGATTTGCTTACTCATGAGGCCAAGCCTGAGGCCTGTGAGGAGCATTTCTAAATTAAAATGTTTAAAGAGGTCAGGTGAACTGAAAAAAAAACAAAGAAACGGTTATTACCAGGTCCCCCCATTTCCCCTAGTTTTTCCACTTCATTGTTGCAATCTTAGCTCAATGCAGTCAGCTTGCATATTTTCCTACATCAGTCCTTTGATCAGCAAAGTAATTTCTTTTCCTTCCTCTATACAAGTCTTTTAATTATAGTCAGCTTGCTCTTTGAAGAGCAAACATGGTAAAAAATATGAACTTGAATCATTTTAGCAGCTATCTAAATAACTGATCTTACATGGGATGAAGGGATAACTATATAGTTTTTGTAACGTGAATCACTGAAATATAATACAACCAGTAATAAGATCAGGGTGTATCGTATATTTAATAACAGCATAGAAGGTAGACAGAATGTGGCATAGTGGTTTCGAGTGCAGGTTCCAGAGGCAGAGTGAGGTCAGGTGCTAGCCCTACCACTTCTGACCTGTGTCAGCTGGGGGAATTTCTTAATCTTTCAGACTCAACTTCCCTGAACTATACAATAGGGATGGTAGTAGAGCTTATCCCGCAGGGCTGTTGTGAGCGTCCAATAAGAAAATGACGAGTACTTCTAAAGTCTGCTTTAGTGCAGTTCTATAAATGCTAGTTATTGTTCTTATAGTAGGCCAACAAAAAGAATAATCGGAGTATTTATTAACAGATCTAAATAGAGACAGTCAACTACTTGTATCATAGCTATATATTCAACATTTGATAGGCTCTTCACTATAGTAGATGCTGGGGGTCATACAAAAGTCCTGTTTGTGGAGATAAGCAAGTAAGATCACAGACAAGTGGCAGTGTTAAATAAGATGTGCACCTGAAGCGAATATAATACTGTATGTTAACTGTACTTCAATAATATTTAAAAAGCACATCACAGAATATAGTCAGTAATTCTGTAATAACATATGCTGACAGATGGTGACTAACACTTATGGTGGTGAGCACAATGTGATGTGTACACTTGTTGAATCAATGTTGTACACTTGAAGCTAATCTAACATTGCTTGGTATTTATGCTTCAAAAAGTAACAACAAAAAAAAGACACGAATGGTAACAAAGTAGCAAGTGATGTGGGGATAGCTTTCCGGGACATGTATTTTGAATTTGATCTTATACTAAATAGTAGACATAACTTTGCCAAGAAGAAAGTTGAAGTGGGCAAAGAACAGAGGGCAAAGAGTAAGATCTCTTTCGGAAGAGGTTAGGAATGGGTGGTATTGGGGTGAGGAAGGGAGAAATAGTTGGTGGAATATTTTATAAGCAGCATCTTTAACATGCATATATTTATTAGATGGTAGGAAAAATAAGAATTCAGTTCCGTTTGGATTGCCCAACTGAGTTATAAACCCTTAAAGTAAACATAACTGTACAGTATCCAATTTGGCAGATTATAGGAAAGAGAAAATGGTAATATTTTGGCAAAATAAACTTTTCATATTTTCCTTCTCATAATAAATATAGAAATAATGAAGCACTTTGACCTTTCAAAGACTAAACTTCATATTGAAAACCCGGCTGTGAAATTCCTGTTAAGAGTCATTTGAGTTAATACATGTTCATTCTTCTTTCCCTTTGTTTTTAGATAAGTGTCCTTCCCAACTGCCTTGATTGTAGTTTGAAGCAAAAAAGAAAAAAAAATTATTTTAACAGGTTGGCTGTAGGGATTGTTCTCAGAATCTTACACAACTCCCCCCACCCCATCGCCCAGATCCATGGATTCCACTAGATGGCGCCCAGATCTACCGCTGTGTTTTGCTTCGTGGGAGGCAGATCTAGAACCGCTGTAGATTTTCTGAGATCGGCTGGAGAGATCAGTATGGTCCATGTGCGGCAGCTTCCTACAGATCTGCTCCAAAATGCTGTAAGCCTGGTGCTACTTCACACTGCTACCGTAATGGAATTACCAAATAAGGGCAACGATGGTGTGGTTTTGAGTCCGAGAACGCCCGCAATTTCGCAGTATGGGACTTAGCCACAAGCAGCAGGCAGACAGGCATTTATTTAGCTGCAGTTCACAGCCTCTTAACAGGCAAATTGCATGCTGGCGTCTTAGAAGCTACATAGAAGCTACGCCTTAAGGCCAAGATATTGATTTAGGCAACAACACTGCTGTTTGTGGAGAAGGGAAAGAGGGACAAGAAGAAGGTTATCAAAAAGGGAAAGGTCTTAACATTAACTTTCGTGCGTGCATAATCCTCTCTCATTTTCTGTCAATTGGACGGACACTGCTTGAGTTGCAAAATCGAGGATATATTATGATGTAGATTTCAGGTAGTAGGAGAGAAGCATTTTGTTTTTCTTTTGAATGGCACCGGGCAATTTGCCTTTACTTCACGTATGAAATGCTGAAGGCTTTGTAAAATTATTTTACACTTTATTAATACTCTTCTAGAAAGGGACACATCTCTTCTTTCCAATGCAAAGTAGTGGATAATGACTTTGGCAGCATTTCCCTGCCTTTTTCAAGTTTATGGGAGCCCATTTCTCATCATTAGGCTTAAGATGCAGATCAGAAAGAATGAGCCTTATTCTGGAGCTTGTCACATCAGTGTTGCTTCTTAGGTGATTAAAAAGAAGCAGTGGAATCTTGGCGAAAATATCTGACGAAACTTAACGGAAACACAGTAACAGATGAAAATCCATGGTTCGTTTGGCATAACCAGCCGGGGAAAACCAACTCTGCTAAGTATACGTGTGCATTTTGGATCAAGAGCAAAAATTAGACTCTTCTTCTGAGGCTCTTAAAAAAACCTGACCTGTTTTGGCCCCGCAAACTAAGGTTTATTTGAGCCTCCCCGAAGGTGGTTATACTTGAGAGGAGGTATTTTTTCTGCAGCTAGTTTAGGAACTCAGCACCAGTCAAATGCTTCGTACAGCTGCTAGTTGGCAGGTTAAAAGGTATGGAGCTTCTTTAATTAAAAAAATCACAGGTTCATTTTAATTTTGGTGAAAATAGGTTTTGTTATTTTTAAACTTACTGTGGAATAAAACAGTACTCTTATTTCCTTTCCTCCTACTTGCCCAGCTCTTTTTACATACCCATCTTCTGCTATCATGATAATGCGATGGTTCAATAGAAAATTCTTAAAATCTCCCCAAGGTTATAATTTTGGCTCAGGGATATACGTTTGGTTCAGGTTCAATGTAAACGTTTTTAGAAAAAACATAATATGAGGTATATGGAAATTGTGTAATAGTCAACAAAATAATTTTTTTTAATTTAAAAATTTCATTTATTTTTTTACTTTATAAAGTTTCATATTTTTTTAACATATGCAATTATTTTCCATCAT
>NC_043702.1:53828336-53928507 GCF_006229205.1 Suricata suricatta
GCCTGCTTAATACAACAAAATAATTTCTTAAAAAATATTTCTGCTAATAATGTTGGTTAGGCTAGAGGTAGATCTGTAGGCTTTATATTCAATTCTGGGAAGTATTTTGCCTGATGTTAGTGGGCTTGCTTATTGTTTTGAAGGATATGCAATGTAATTCAGAAGTGAAGTACGTTTTTCAAATTGAATACATTTATTTTTATTCATTAAAATACAGTATTTTGATATGTAACTAAGAAAAAATTATTTCTGGTACATTACTAGTAAAAAATCTGGAAGTGACAAAAAGGATGGCTGAAAAACAGATGATGGTTAACCATAAAAATTTCCAGCAGTAATACACTTTTCGCCTCTGGGTGCCACTGTTCAACTGCTTCTTGTTTTTTATGACTGTTTGAAAGCCGGATGCTTCCTGTAGATGTATTCTTAAAAGAATCTGTTAAAGAGACATTTCCTCTATCTCTAGTTATCTGCTAAATAACTTTTTGGCACATGGATGTAAATTCAGCATAGTTGTGATTTGCCATTTTAATTACCAAATGATGACCAAATAACATTGAAGATTGTTTATATGGGCAATTGGCCAGGTTAAAAGCCCAATTTCATCTCCTGTGGAAATAAATCTTGTACTTACCTTTTGGTAGGCATTTAACCAGAAAAAGCCATTAAAACACCAGGGAGTTTTAGCTTATATCTGTTGCCATCTTCAGCTGTGATTTTAATTCCGCACAAATATTTCCATAGAAATCAATTTTATAAGGGGAAATAATAGGTAGACATTGGGGGAAATTAATCAATTAAAATATAATTTTAAGTATCTAACACTGTTAACTGAGATATTATTTTTCCCACTTAATTTTAAAGCTTAACTGCTTCAGAAGTTCCATTTTAAAAACGCTACAAAGTATAGTTCTATATATTTTCAGAATTTTTAATTCTCAGATATAATTATTTTAATAACTATATTAAGTAGGAACTATATTTTAATTTTGCAATATGTTACAAGTAATCTTCTTTTTACAAACCAGGCAATGAGTTAGTATTCTCTACCGAGAAACAAATGCACATGTTTGGTTGGTTTTTAAATCTCTAATTATTTATTTTAAACTTGGGTTTCATCTAAAATGCCAGAAGGGGTTATAATGCCAAAGTTAATTTTGTTTTGTCATATACAGAGTAGTTAATCTAAAATTATTGATTGATATTCTCCCTCTTTTAACTCTTTTAGGACTCAATATTGAAAGCAAAACTAATTTGTCTAGGTGCTCTATAGCACAAAATTAATTCTACTGGGACTGGGCCAGGCCAAGCCTCATTATGGAACGGTTCCTATTGCTGAACTAGCCTGAGCCTGAATCTTCCTAGAATACTTTTTCAAAATTATTCACAACACAGAACTTAACCCTTGAACTGCTATAGAATAGACCTTCGGTATTATTCTTGTTAGGCCATTTGACAGCATCAGGGATACATTAAAAGGAGTGTATGTTTTACCCCTGTCGCTGCTGACGCTGAGCATTTTCAGTTAGGCAACTGTAGTTGTGTATATTAGAGGGATTTTAATTTTGTGATTCATGTGCCAGAATTGAAGTATTTTTTAGAAAATTTCCTGCTGTTCCTACCTGTGTCATATTCAATAAGCGTATTGTGTCTTTTTTCATTTAGATGTAAGCAGTGAGTTTATCACCTTGTCTTCGTGGCCAGATAGTTGTTTAGGTAACCTAGATGTTTGACTGACTTTCTTTGCTCAAATGTCTGAGCAAATCAGACATAATAATCACTTGGTTATTCTGATGTTTTTGCACAGGTACAGACCCCAAGAGTGTAACTGTTAGGCATCAGTTATTAGTTGCAGGTACAACAGGAGTTCAGCATCATATATATTTGTGTGTGTGTGTGTGTGTGTGTGTGTGTGTGTGTGTGTATGTATGAGTAATTTTCTTTTAATATCTGTGCAAATGTTATTGGGGGATGGATTTTTTTTGCAAGTGTCTATTTTTATGTTGACTTTTTGCTGGCTGTGTGGTGGTGTGTGAGGATTTTCCACTGGAGAATCTCTTGCATTTTAAGTTTCTCTACTCAGTGTGGGCATCTCACCAAATTTTTTCATAAAGCAGTTTTCTTCATCCAAATTGCCTCATTTTCCATTAAAGTGTTACTAATTTGGCATAGCATGTCTATACATGTATGTATCCATATTTAAATCTGTAACTGATAAGAAGTATTTATTTGGTGGTAGTGATTTTTTTTTCTTTTTTTTTCCCCATAATATTTTATTGTCAAATTGTTTTCCATACAGCACCCAGTGCTCTTCCCCTTAAGTGCCCTCCACCATCACCAGGTGGTAGTGATTTTGTGCCCAATCTACCAGTGTGGTTTTCCACAGAGAATTATATGGTGTTAACCTTGAGTGTGGTTAGATGTCTTTATGAATGAAAAGCAGTAAGTTAGCCTTTAGGTGGGTGCTTGATCTATATGCTAATAACCCACCTCCCCCAAAGAATGTATAGATTTCAATTAAATTAGCAAATTGACTTGATGACTCAGTCTCACATACATGCACCAATGGAAGGTGTTGCCATTATGTTGTGAGGCCTAATTCATCATCTTAAACTCATTTTATCTGAAATGCAATAACAATTGCTAAGTTTTCCTAATGTAAAAATAACTTAAGTCAATTATTCTAGGTTATCATTAAACACCAAATAACAGGATTAATAAATAAACACTTAGGTAATTCAGTGGTACTGGATAAGGAAATCTCATTGGTTTATAGAAAATCAAATTGTAAAAATCACCTAACTACGTCTTATTGTTTAAAATAAGGTTTAAAAAAAAAAGCTTTTTGAAAACATAGATTGGCCAGTGAATTTAATTTCTCCATAAAATAGTAGTTTTAATAGAAACTGTTGCCTTGTGAAACTAAATTCTCAATCTGTAATGTGCTTCTGTTATAAATCCGTTATAAAAGGTTTTTAAACTGCGTAGAATACCCCCCTCCTCCTTTCTATTCTTGTTAGCTTAGATGCTTTATTCCTTCTTAAAGCATATAAGAAATTTAATAAACTTTATTTTTTTATTAACAACTTAATCTACAAATAGATGCAGATCTATTTTAGTTCAAACCTGTTCACAATAAATAACAGGGTCCATGAAACTTTGGGAAGGTGATAGTTCTCCACAAGCTTAGAGCTTGGCAGGGAATATTTTACAATTTCTTTTTCTTGCATCTTCCCGACGCCGTAATCAGTATTCCCAGTCAATAGCGAAAGAAAAACTCAGACAAAAAGAATGCCCACTCCCCAGTTTTCAATTAATTAATTTTTTATTTCATTTGGAAAATCCCCACTGAATGAATTAAAAATAAAAAAACTAAATGTATCCTGGGAACATGCCGTTCAGGATTTTGGAATGGGAACTTCAAACGAAGTTGGTAAAGGAGTCAAATGCGTAAGTGGAAACTTTGAGGAAACTGGCAACGAGAGACTGGAAATCAGACCGTCATTTACGTTTTACTCCACCCCCCTCTGCGTGTGGGAGTACAAAGCAGGGAGCTGGCAGGGCTGTGAGTCAGAACTCTCCTCTCAGGAACTGAGCAGAGAGAGATTCCCAGCATCTGTTTCCTCAACTATCACCCAGAGGATACTGGTGGTAAATCACAGGGAGTAAAAATAGCCTTGGAAGTCTAGTTCCAAACAAATGTTATATGGTTGGATATGTGATAGTGGCATGGAGTCTCTTCTCTCCTAAGTCTTCATTAGCTAAGTAACAGATCTGTTATTATTTTTACATTAAGGAGTTACATTTGTTTAAGTTGTTCATCAAAATGTTGAGCAAAATCTTGACATTTTACTGCCCTGAATTGTACTGTTACCTAAATTACTTGGTGTTTGATATGAAAATCTGAACCGTGTGGTTATATGAAGGTTGGTCTATAATCAATAATCACAGATGTTAAAGCTGTGCTTCAGACACAGAAAGCTTATATTTCTGAAATAAAGACACCACTGCAAGCTTCGTGCAATAATGACAATTGCCAGTAGACTGACAGTCTCCCTGCATTTTGGCTGCAGGAAATTTTATGGGGAGGATCTTGCAATTTAACACAACTTAAGATCTTTTAAGATTATATTTTACATATAAGGAAATATTTCTTAGGTCTGGCTAGAATTGTTGTAATCTGATATTAACTTATAGCTTCAGGTTTTCAACAAAAACAGTAGCTTTAATAAATGAGATTAGCAAGTGGTGAAAAGTTCAAAGCATTTAATGGAATTGATCTACTAAATTAGCATTGACAATTTTTAGTGGCTATCTTAAATATACATTATTATCATGAAAGAATTAGTCCAATTAAGCCTTTACATTTGGAAGATGCCCAGTGTGACCTTGTCCTACTCAATATGAAAAGTGAGAGGGTCTCTGGGCTTATTTAAATTTGGTGTTAAATCAGTGGGTTTGGGGACCCTTTCATTGCTATTTGGAAAGGAGAGGAAGCCCAAATGTTCTTTATGGCGACAGATGGGTTCTTAGAACAGTTATGTATTACAAATAAAAACAATGGCCAAAGAATGGAACAGTATAATATTCAATAAATAGATGAGATGAATCAACGAGAGTTGGGTTATTTTCTCAGGATTTCTCACTACAGCCATCTATTACTGTGTATACTGAATACTCTAGGTACAAAGGTCATGCATTTTGAAATGGAAATAATTATATTCAATATCAGGTTTTAGTTACAGCATTCTGAATTAATAAATAAGCAGCTAATTTTTAAAACATAGAAATCTATGCAAGTATACATGAAGAGATCAGTATGGATTTTCCAGAAATCTACTTCCTGTATACCCATAGTATATTTTATATTCTATTTTGATATAGACCTGTATGATGCATTGACCATAAATATCATAAAAATAAAATTGGCTTTTGCATTTTTGTGCAAAGGTTCTGATGATGTCTGGTTATTCATATTTGTTGTGAAATTGTGGGGTTCTGGCTCTGGAAGAGGCTTGCTTTTGAGAAGTCAGCTCCTTAGTTCATGAGGGCTCACATATGACCTTCCTCATTGGCGCTGAGGGGTCAGCTCTTTTGTGAAAGCATTTAGTAAAACATATTTTAATTTTGTCATTGTTGCTGTTGTTGTTAGTATCCATTACAATATTTAATGGTTCATTTCCCTGTGGGCTTCTTACCCATCCATTCTGGGACATTTTTAGTAGAAAAAGATGTTTCCTTTGTGTCAGATTTCTTCAGAATTTGAGCATCGTAACTACACCCTGGTTTTCTCCTCCTTAAATAGAAGAATCCAGTTCTGTAAACTGATAATCCCATTCTCATTTATTGTCCCTCCCTTCCCCCCAGCATTTCTAAGTTCTCCCTTGAATGGTCAGAAAATTATTCATATCCATCTTTAAACATAGAGCTCCAAGAGAGAGCTTAGTGCTTTAGTGGGGTATCCTGAGGAAGACAGGAGGATGATATTATTCACTCTTAAGGATTTATTGAAAGGCTGCTCTTGCCAGACTCTGCTAGGTACTGGGAATACAGCAAGGAAAAAAAAAAAAAAAACTCGAGGAAGAGCACGACTCGCCAACAAATAATGACAATACCATGTGCGATGTGCTAAATGCTACTGAGGGTGTGTAGAACGTGCATTTGTATGCTATAGCCCTGATTTCATAGCCATTGTCAGAACACTATTATAACTGCTATTGCAGTGCTATTATAATTGCTATTCGGGTAGTCAGATTTCTACCCAAATAATTTCTAACTCTTTCTCTCCCACAATCAAGGTATATTTTGAGCACATTTTTCTTACCAAGTTTAATTCAGAATTTTGTTTCATCTGAAATTGTTCTTTTCCCTACTGAACACCCTTTTTGGCATCTGTTCAGTTTGATGTTACAAAACACTATTTGTGATCTCCTAAATTTGAGTGCTTTATTTACTGCACCCCAATCTGGCTGTAGTTAGCTGGCAAAGAGTTAGTTGTCTGTTCCTGTTCATATTTTCCCATCATGTCTTATAGGGCAGGATATAAAGGCTTCCTAAAGTCAAGTTAGGTTTTCATATATTTATGTTCTATGATCTACCAGGCCTGCTACTTGACTATGTAAGAAGATGACTGTATATTACCAAGACAGGACATCTTCTTTGTGAAGTCATATTGATTATTCATGATCATATAATTGCGAACACGCTTATGAGTTCTGGTTATTTTGGTTCCTTTTTCAGTCTGTAGGCATCTACTTAGTTCTCTGAACCTTACACCAAAGTAGAGATGATAATTTTATACCACTCATTCGATGTTGTCAGATGGAAAAAGTCAGAGCCAGGTGTATCAGAAAAGGGAACATCAAATTCCTCGATATGGCTAGCTCTGCAATTGTTCAGTGTTCACTTACAACTAAAACAAAATCTCTTTTGGGGCACCTTGGTGGCTCAGTCAGTTAAGTGTCCAGCTCTTGGTTTCAGCTCAGGTTATGATCTCACGGTTTGTCAGCTCAAGCCCCGCATTGATAGCACGAGCCTGCTTGGAATTCTCTCTTTCCCTCTCTCTGTGTCCCTCCCCAGCTTGCTCACTCTCTCTTTCAAAATTAAGAAACAAAATTAAAAAGGAAAAAAAGAAAATGTTGCAAACCCAATATTCTTATCACAGTCTGTCACATGTCAGCATTAGTTCCTTTGTAGTCTGCACTAATCACGGCATGATGCAAGCTTTTATTGGTCACCATAGACAAGTTCCCCCCTTTATTGATTGTCATACACTATTTAGGGTTGTGGTAAAATAGGACATGACACATAGCAAAATGACTGAAAAAAAACAACAACCCTGTAATTCCCCTGTCTACATTTTGGTATTTACATTGCTGATGTATACGTGTTTATTAAACACACATTTTACTTTGCAGCTTGCTTTTTTCACCTAGTACTATACAGAGTTCATTTTTGTAAGGTAATGCACATCATATAACCACACAAATTCAACTTTTGAATACCGAACCTCTGTTGTTGTTTTTATTGTTTAATAATGCTTCCTTACTTCTCTGAATAAAAAGAAACCTTACTTCATTCATACCTATCTGTGGCATTATCTCTTTAATTCAGTAAATTCCTTATTCTCTTAGTAACTGTGGTCTCTGAGAGTAGGATCTGTTCATGACTTACCCTTGTGTTTCTTAAATTGTAGCTGCATAATAAATATTTATTGAATTAATGAACATCAGCGATGGGAATTGAAATCCTAAAGCTTTATGTTTTGATCTTAGTTCTGCTTTTGATTTTAGTTGGTAACTGTTTACCCAGAGAAAGAAGGAAAAGAAAACAATTTCTCTCTTATCTGCTATAAAGTATGCAGCAGAAGGTAAGTTATTGGCCTGATTAAAAACAATTTCTTAATATTAACTCTTTTGGAATAAATTCTTTCTGATGCACTACAAACTTTATTATTTTTTTGAAGTGAAACATATTAGAATAAACAGTTTGAAAATATAAAGGAGAAAAAACAACCAGTCTATAATTCTACTACCTGGAAATAACTCTTATTCTTATTTTGGTGTGTGTTTTTCCAACCTTTCTTTTCTATGTATTCCAATGCATATGAGACATGATTTTCACTTAGATTTTTATCAAAATGGAACCATAACAAATTACTGTTTATAATTGCCTTTTGCTTTTTTCTTTAAAATTTTTAGCATTTATTTATTTTTTGAGACACAGAGACAGAGTGTGAGCAGAGGAGGGGCAGTGAGAGAGAGGGAAACATGCGATCTGATGTAGGCTCCAGGCTCTGAGCTGTGAGCACAGAGCCTGATGTGGGGCTTGAACCCATGAACCATGAGATCATGACCTGAGCCAAAGTTGGATGCTTAATGAACTGAGTCACCAGGCATTCGTATAATTGCCTTTTTCTCATTAATATAACATTTTTACATGTTGACTTTATGCCTAATCATCACTATTGATGATTGTATAGTATTCCACAATGGAGATATGCTATAATTTATTTACTCTATCTTCCCCTTATTGAGTATTTAAGTTGTTTTCTCCTTTATATATTATACAAACAACATCATAACAGATTTCCTGGTTCATACATCTGGGCACTTGCCTACAAAAGGTTTTAGAGTTATCTTTTAAAATATCAAAAGTTGGGTAAGCTTATAGTCTCTTTTCCTTCCATCCCCGAACTAAAACAAAATAACTTATTTGTATTTCTCTAATGTATGAGATTTCCTAAGATTTAAATAATGTTATTAAACCAGGGCATGTTTCCCTGGTTGGTGATAATGGAATTACTTTCTATTTCAAATTTATTCTTGATGACTTGTTTTGCTTTATTTGATCTTTTGTGACATATACATTGGACCTTTTTTTTTAGAGTTAGTCCCATATACAGAAGAAATAAAAATTTAAATGTTTACATTTCCTAGAAGAAGTTGATAAATCTAGCTAAATCTTTGTGTCATTCCATAAAACTACAGGCTTGTAGGGAGATTGGTCTCTGTGATCCACTCTGTTCTCAGTTTCCAATTTTGTAAGTTGGGATACCACTAATCATGCTTCTCATAAGGCTGTAAGAGTAAAAACTAATGGGTTCAATAGCAGAGTCACCATAAATGGCTATGAAAATGTGGGCAGTATTACAAAAGTGCCTTCAATTAGAAAACACTATGTAAGCTGCATTCATACCTGTGAAACGTTTTAAATTCTTGATAAAAGCACTTGCATTTGCCTCAGCTATTGTTTTAAAACTAAGTAATGTTTATAGCTAAGCTAGTGTTTGTACTAGATAAAAATATTTACTAGATCAAAACATTTGTAAGAAAGAAAATGGCAAAGTTAAGTCACTGATGTAGAGTAGGAAGCCTGGGAACTCTAGGGCTCCTTGTGTTGTCGGACTGAGTAAGTCATGTAACCTCCCTGGCCTTAACTTCTTAAGTATTAAATTAAGAAAAATCTAATACTTATCAAATGTTCACTAGAAGGTAGGTTCTTTCTGAGTGTTTCTCCCAAATACCTATTATTATTATTATTTTTTCCTCATTCATTTTATTGCTTCCTAGGAGTCAATTGTAAGTATCATGGTTTGTTCAATCAGTCTTCTCTGGGCACTTGGGTAGCTTAACCGACTTAACCACCCAGGGACCCCTATCTTTTTTTTTTTTTAAAGAAGGGTAGGACTGTATGATTTTCATGGCCTCTTCTATCTATAATTCATATGAAACTCCAACTTCAAGTATCTCTGTGAAAAATAAAAAATGAACCAGTCTTCTGATGACTCATATGCTCCCAACATCCAGATTTGCCTTTCGTTTAAAGCTTTTTAATCCTGATATTTTACCTTCGGTGTCCCAGCCTTTGTGGTTGTAATATCATGATTTTGTGTTGTAACACTGGGTGGGTCTAGGTGAAAAAATCAGAACCTGTAGGAAATGACCACCTGGAAGTACCATAGTTAAACTTCTAGAAAGAAAATGACAGTTGTTACTAGAAAAGAACTTTGAAAATCAGGATTGCAGTGTTTACCCATTTTGATGGCATCTGTCATGCTTGATTTTTAAAGAGCTTCAGCCTCTGATTTGCAGTAGAGCAAGTACTAAAGTAACATTATGTATTTTGGGAATGAGTGAGAAAATAAAAAGTTGCTGCTATATTTGCTTAAACTGAGTCCCTGTTAATTGGAGATGGTGAGATTTTACAATTGGAGGCTAGAGAATAAAGAGAGATCACTACTTTTGCTTTTTTTTAAATGTTTATTTATTTATTTATTTTGAGAGAGAAAGAGAGAGAAAAGGAGAGTGCAGGGGAAAGGCAAAGAAAGAGGGAGAGACAGAATGCCAAGTAGGCTCTATGCTGTCAACACGGAGTCCAGAGCCCAATGCAGGGCTTGATCTGGAGTCAGATGCTTAACCAACTGAGCCACCCAGGTGCCCAGCTGTTTTTATTTTAAATAAATCAATGCTGTTAGTTGAGATCTGGTCCTATTCAAAAACAGGGGGAAACAGAAGATTACTATTTAGTGTTGTCAAGTAACAGAAAATAATATTAAATTTTGTTGATTAGAGACTTCTTCTTACCCCTGAATAACCTACCAAGAGGAAATGGCCCAGGCTGTGATGTCTTAGAATTAAAAAACAAAACAAAACAAAACAAAACAAAACAAAACAAAAACCACTTAAAAAACAGAATTAAAAAACACTTAAGAAATTGACAAATTTCATCATGGTTTCGGTTAGTAAAATCACTGTGTTAGCAGAAATAAATCAACAAAAACACATCCTGGATTTTCACACAGCAATATGGAATATTTAGGGAAAAGTGGTAGGCCAAGTGCCTAGAATTTTTCTCCAGCAGTTGAGCAGCTGTGCAGTTGTTGGCTTTAACCATTCTGGCACACCACAGAACAATGATCTGGAAAGCAGAAGCCAGAGAGGAAAGAGGTAGGGGGTAAGAGGGAAGAAACGAACCATGGTTGACCAATGTAGTCTGAAGGGAAAGGTGAAAGACATCTGAGCCTTAGGCCAAAGAGTCAAGGTCAACTTAGCTCTTACAAAAAGGATATTTGGGCCCCCACGGAGCCGACAGGCCTCTGCTTTATAGGTCTTAGTGGGAGTCATTCATGCAGTAAGTGGTATGGGACTCGAATTTGAATTTGCCTACCTTAGCAGGAAGCTACATGAACCTTGCTTGAGTCTGCAAGCTGATGGCTCCAGAGAGCCAATGCTAAGAGGGGGTGGATATGATCTAGAGGAAGAAGCAGGATGGGAAGTGGGTTGGCTGGATTCTAATGTCAATGCTGCCATGCTGTGTTGCCTGGACGAGTCTCTTAGTCTTTGGTCAGTTTCTTCTTATACAGAACAAGGAGTTTGATACTGAATCCTGATACAGTGATCTCTGAGATCATTCCCAAGTTTCGGGCATCCTGGTCTCAGGTAGCCTGGGTCCCCAGGACAGGGGGTTTTGTTTGTTTTGGTTGATCACAGTGACTAAAAGACAAACTTTGTGATGAGGCTTTTGCTTTCTGTCACTGTGGTACTCAAGGTGGGGTGCCTACTGACATTAACATTGAGGTGTCTTGAAGTTTATTTTGATATGTTGGTACATGTTATTCTGAATTCTTAAACTGGTCTTGTGTATGTGCAAGCAGCACGTATTCCCTGTGAATCTATTTATGTTTTGGAGTTTCAGTGGAAAAAAACACTATCAGTTAATGTTTGAGGTTGATAAGACATTCTGATAAAAAGGAGTTACTTTTGTTCTTTATTCTCTTTAAAGTTTCTTTATTTATGTAGAGATAGTGTTGGTGAGTGTGTGTGTGTGTGTGTGTGTGTGTGTGTGTGGGAGAGAGAGAGAGAGAGGGAGAGAGAGAGAGAGATTGAGAATCTCAAGCAGGCTCTACATTGTCAGCATGGAGCCCGACATGGACCCCAAACTCACAAACCACGAGAACATGACCTGACCTGAAACCAAGAGTCATATGCCTAACCAGCTGAGCCACCCAGGCACCCCAGGAGTTACTTTTGCTCTTGATCTGACTCTAGAGTTATCAAGAAACAGAGATTATGCTAACATAATCATCAGGAAACTACTTATAAACTTCTTGATATATAATTTCATTAAATATCATTCTTAGCCATTTACCTTTATCCCTTACCTTCTTACCATTAGAATTAAGATATTTACAATCCATAAAAAATAGTATCCTTTCTATAACAAAATGAGAAATTATTTAAAATTTATTTAAATTATTTTAAAACAAACCACACTAGTATAATATCTAGCAATTCTACTGACGAAATACTTTTAAAAAAATGTTTACTTACTTTTGAGAGAGAGAGAGTGCAGGAAGGGGAGAGATAGAGAGGGAGACAGAGGATCTGAAGCAGGCTCTGTGCTGACAGCAGAGAGCCCAGTGCAGGGCTCAAACTCACAAACTGTGAGATGGTGACCTGAGCCAAAGCCAGATGCTTAACCAACTGAGCTACCCAGGCACCACAGAAACTCTTTGGTATTTGAGAAGTTTAGAAAGCAAATTTCCAAATAAGCAAGTGTTTCTTTACTTGTTTATGTAAAAATGGCTCATTTTCTATTTGTTTTTTAACTGGTAGGGATCCAGAAATACTTCTTATGAAAAATCCCGACTTTGCATGCAGGTTCTTCTTTATCCAATTCTGCTTATAGAAGAATAGCCAGAATCTTATTCAGACTTACCAATGTTCCCCAAAGCTATCAATTTTACCATCACTTCATTTGTTTACTAATGCTTACAGATTCACTTCAACCATCAGTCAGGAATATTTATGATTTGTCTCTACCTAAAAGTACCTGTTACTTAGTTCCTATAAATTCTTATCAGTTTAAAGCAGGGGTTGGCAAGCCTTTCAAGTAAAGAGCCAGACAGAAAATATTTCGACTTTGTCAATTATATGGTCTCTGTTACAACTATTTAACTCTGCTGTTGTGTAGTGTAGACTTTATTGGCTGTGTTCCAATAAGACTTTATTTATGGACACTGAAACTTGAATTTTATATAATTTTCACATGTTGCAAAATGTTATTCCCCTTTTGATTTCTTTTCAACTATTAAAAAATGGAAAGATCATTCTTGTGAACCATGTGAAAACAGGCAGTGAGGTAGACTTGGCCTGCAGGCTGTAATTTACTGAAGCTTGGTAGGAAAAATGTTTATGAAGAAATATTGGAAAGACACAACTGATTGTTTGTGGCTCTGAGTATTCTAAGTTCTAGCCAGTGGGATGTGAGCAGAAGTGATGTCTTGTTACTTCCAGGCCTGGCCCATTAAAATATCCCATGTGTGGTCCCCTTTGTATTTTCCCATATGTTGAATATGGTGGGGACTCAGGGTGGAAGGTGCCTGGTTTTTATTTTGTCTTTACATGAAAGAAACAAACTTTTAGGGGCACTTGACTGGCTGGTTGTTCTCAGGGTTTTGTGTTCAATCCCCACTTTGGGCATGGAGCCTACAAAGAAAGGAAGGAAGGAAGGAAGGAAGAAAGAAAGAAAGAAAGAAAAGAAAGAAAGAAAGAAAGAAAGAAGCAAAGAAAGAAAGAAAAAGAAACCTCGATTCCCCAATCTCCCAAATTCAGAGTTAAGCTACTGAGATTTTCAGGGGTTTCTATGTCAGCGATTAGTGTTATCTTAACTAATTTGTCATTTATTCTTCCAGATGTTTGGTTTGACTCTTATATTAAACTGAAGCCTAAAACACTGCATGCTTGGGTAGACATTTCTTTGGTCTCCTCCTCTTTCTTCATCTCCTCCTCCTCACATTTAACTGGGTTAAATAGAGTTATTTTCCATGTTTGAGAATATAGTTTGGTGGCCATCCGCTTTTACAGAAGTGTTACAAGAAATGAGATGCATTGCTCTGACCATAGAGATGTCGGTGAGGGAACTGTCCCCAATATGAAGCCCACCTGAGAAATTCTTTTAGAATTCAGGGCCAGGAAAAGTTTATCTTCCCCTGAGGACCTTGTATGTTTTCTTATCAACAAAGAGAGCATCGTTGACTGTGCCTGATTGTATTCCCTTTTCCCTTTTCCCTCTGGTTGCCAAGAAGCTCAGAGACAAATTTTTGGCTCAACATTAATAACTTTATCGAACCCTGTGGCCTACATGTCTGCATTCTTAGTTTCCTCCTGGTCTTGACCTTCTATTCTGCAGTGTGTTTTCCTTGTTCCTGATTTTTTGGTTATTTATATTTTTCAATTTTATTGCTTGTTTTCTTGTAAGTTTCCTCAGATCTTTTGTGGAACAAGGTGGGGTAAATAAAAAATGGCTTCAGCTTATTAATAGAATACACCAAAAACATTCCTTAATCACCAATTTAGTGGTCTGGGAATTAGAACTTCAGATTTATTTATTATCAGGCTCCTTAGTCATTGTGTCTCATGGTTTGATGAAGGAATGGTTTTACAATTATAAGAGGTGAAGGCCTTCACATTTTTCCATTCTACTTAAAAAAAGAACAAGAATGTCATTTTATCAAAAGTTCCTATTGTTTGCTGTAGAAATTGTAGAAAGGTCATAGATACATTTGACTGACAGATGATAGACTGGGAAAAGATAAAGCAACCAAATATAAACCTTAATATAAAGAATATACAATGACATACTGCAAACTGACACGAGGAAGATAAGAAACCCAACAGAGAAATGGTCAGAAGGCAGGGACAGGTTATTTTCACAAGGGTATCATGGAAAATCTAACAAAAATATGTATGAACAGATGCTGAAATTTATGAGTAATCAGAGAAGAGCAAATTTAAATAAGTTATCAGTTTATAGTCATCCAACTGACAAAAATTAAAAGGTTGATAGTAACAAGTATTGGCAAGGATGTGGGCAGTGGGAACTCCCAAGTACTGTTGATGGGAGTCTGGACTATATAGCCATTATGGAACGCAATCTCTTTCAGCATTTAAAGTTTGTAAATACCTTATGACCCTTTCTAGGTATATATATATTCCAGATAAATTCCTCCATAAACACAGTGGGGGACACACAAAAAGTTCATCACAGTCTTGTTTGTGGTAGCAGGGTGTTTGAAGCAAAGAGAACAAATGAATAAAATGTGGTGATGCATATTTTGCAGTAGTCAGGAACAATATAGACTTCCAGTAACATCTTATGATTTTAAAAGATAGTCTTTAGTGAAAAATGTATGAGAGAGAGAAATTTAAAACAGCCACAAAGAAAATAGGGGCACCTGGGTGACTTAGGCGGTTAAGTATCTGACTGCTGATTTTGGCTCAGGTCATGATCTCAGTCATGAGACTGAGCCCTGAGTTGGGCTCTGCTCTGGGAATGGAGCCTGCTTGAGATTCTCTCTCCCTCTCCCTCTGTTCCTCCCCCCACCCCCCAAAAAAAAGAAAAAGAAAAAGAAACAAACACAACATAGCTTGAAAGGATTCAGACAAATTAATGTATCAAGCTCACTGTAGTATGTATGCGACAGTGGAGAGGAGAGGAAGGACAGATGATCACCTACCATGAATTCAGCTATCTGTACTGAAGTTCAAGAAAGAAGTGTATGTCGCCCTGTAGGAAGTGGGCACTATAATGTAGCCTTTCTATGTCCTCAGATACTCAGATCTAACAGGATAATTCAGTGGGTGTGGCAGCACAGAATATAAGGTACATTCAGATTCACCTGGCTTTAATCTCAGCACCAGCTTTGAATTTACCAGTGTTTTGCAGCAGCTTAAACATGTAAACTCTGTGAAAGTCTCTATCTTGGTAAAGGAAGCACCTCTGACTTTGTTTATTTATAGTGTGGCATGGTGGCTGGGGGCATGAACTCTGGGGCCAGCTCCTGGCTCTGCCATTACTTAATGTTAATTACTTAATCTGACATGCCTAAATTTTGTCATCTGAAAGATGGGCATAGGGGTTGTTGTGAGGATTAAACAAGTTATTATTTTTAAAGCACTTTAGAATGATACTTGGTACATAGTAAGCCTTTTACAAATACTTATTAAATAAATAAAGCCACTTAACAAATATTGGAGTACCTAACATAGGTAACCGCTATGCTGGGTTCTGAGAATACGTCTCAGAAAAGAGGACGTTTATTGCTGCTCTCATCCGGCCCTGGACCTGAGTTCCTGGATCTTAGTACTTCCTTCATGGCTTGTCCCTGAGCTCCATCTTTTGCTATATCTGGGTCTTCATTTTCTTCTCCCATGCTTGAATCTGTCTTTGTTCTCTGACAAATATCCTAATTGCTGAATGTTTGGGGACCTCGGGAGGTGCACTGATGTCTGAGGACCCAGTCTAGATCACCAGACTCTCCTTGTGTTAAATGCACACCTGATAACTGCTCTTGCACCCCTCCTCTTGCTGGGTACTTGCCAGAACACAAGCAGGTCTGTCCAAAGGTTTTGTCTTTGCTGGTCTTTCCCATTACAGTAAACGATCCTTTCCAAGGGTCCCAGCTAGAAACCTAGGAGTCAGCTTTGATTCCTTCTTCTGTGCCTACCTAATAGATTCCATCAGCATGTCTTAAGTCTACCTCCAAACTATCTCTTGACGCAGCCCAGTTGTGCTGACCTCTGCTGTCATCACTCGAATTCAACTTATGACCTTCTTGTACCTGGACCCCTGAAGTACCTTCCTAACTGGTTTCCGGGCTTTCACTATTGACCCCAGCATTTTATTTGCTATATGCCAAAAATATGCAAATTGTATTTTAAAAATACAGGTAGGATTATGTCTGATCTCTGCTCACATCCTTCAATGTCTTCCCATTGCACCAAAAATTAGTACTACTAAATCATTATTTAACTGACAGAAGCAGGTTTTTTAATGAAATAAATTTGATGTGTAATATTGTGTAAGTTTAAGATGCACAGCATATTACTTTGATACATTTATATAGTGTAATATGATTCCTAATGTAGTGATATTCATTACATTACATCAATATAGTACGATATTATTGTGTATATTCATTATTAGATCCTATGACTTATTTACTACTCCTTACAAGTTTGTACCCTTAAACACCATCTGTCTCATCCACACACTCAGTCCCCTGGGTAACCACCATATTACTGGTTTTTACAGGTTTAACTCTTTTAGATTTCACATATGAGTGATATCAAACAGTACTTGTCTTCTTCTGTCTTGCTTGTCTCATTTAGCACGATGTGCTCAAGGTCCATCTATGTTGTTACAAATGGGGGGATATCTTCCTCTCTCTTGGCTGAATAATGTTCCATTGTGTATATGTACCACATCTTTTTTGATAGGAGCAAATTTTAAAGTCAGTGTTTTCTAACACTTGGGTCAATCCCCCCAGAGCTTTTTGCTATGAAATTTTCAAAATTAAAAAGTGCACGGGGGGCACCTGGGTGGCTCAGTCGGTTAAGCGTCGACTTCAGCTAAGGTCATGATCTCACGGTTCGTGGGTTTGAGCCCCACATAGGCTCTGTGCTGACAGCTAGCTCAGAGCCTGGAGACTGTCTTTGGATTCTGTGTCTCCCCTCTCTCTCTGAGCCTCCCCTGCTCACGCTGTCTGTCTCTCTCACACACAAAAATAAATAAAAACATTAAAAAAAAAGAAAAAAAATAAAAAGTGCACAGTTGTAATATTTAATAGCTTCATATTCTTCTCTGTTATTATTATATATTTCACTGCTAAAGTTAATTGATGTGGGAAGACAGATGATTGAGGCACAGCTGCTGGCAGCCTCAGGTCTGAGAGGCCAGTTTCTACATTTTTTGAAAAATGTTTTATTTAATTAGGTAATCTCTACACCCAAGGTGGGGCTTAAACTCACAGCCGCGAGATCAAGAGTTGCACACTCCACCAACTGAGCCAGCCAGGCACCTCTGGTTTCTACAGTCTTCAAGCAGATGAGCATCCCTCCCAAGCTCCTCTAGTCTTTGGGGGGAAGAGTTTATATTGCTTCTCCCTCAGAACCATGGCCCTGAGAAAGTCTCTCCTAGTTCTGATCAGGATCGGGATCAAGACCAGCTCTGGGTCAGAAGCAGGATGTGGGTGAGCAGGCAGAAGGACACTGAGAAGTCAAGGCTGGCGCGGCAGACAGTCCCTGAACCAGGGTTAGATATAACTGCAATGGAGTAGATAGTGAGGGAGTGAGGTAAAGGTTCTAAGCCAGAGTCCAAGCAGCTGGGTCGAGATCTGACGGGGGGTGTGAAGGGCCGGCATAGGCCATCACAGCCGAGGGGAGAACAGTGGAAGTCCTACAGTCCTGACAGGGCTTACTGGAACCCTTTCCTCAGGTTACAGATGAGCCTCTTTTTACTGACCCGGGTTCTTTTTTCAGTGAGCTTGGTCAGCACAAAGACCGTGTCAGAATTTCATGCTCTCTCTAAGCATATGGGTTTCAATCTTGTGAGAATTGCTTGGGAATATTTTTTAAATAATAGGATGCCTAGGGGCACCTGGGTGGCTCAGTTGGTTGAGCGTCCAACTTCAGCTTAGGTCACGGTCTTGCAGTTTATGAGTTTGAGCCCCACATTGGGCTTGCTGCTGTCAGTGTGGAGCCTGCTTCGAATCTTCTGTCCTCCTCTCTCTCTGTCACTCCCCTGCTCCTGCTCGTGCTCTCTCTCTCTCAAAAATAAATAAAACATTAAAACATTAAAAAAGATAGGATGTCTAGGATGTCTAGGTTGCACCCACCGGAAACCAATAGAATGGGTCTCTGGGGGGCAGGGTGACTTACTGTAGGGGGGTGTTTGGGTTTAGGTGGGGTTAGGCCTGGACACGTGTGATTTCTCTTAAAGCTTACACTGGGATTCTCATGTGTAGTGAGGGTAGAGGACCACTACTTAAGCACTCTTGTTTCATGGAAATGGGATCATTCATATCATTTGAATCTTTATTTTATTTATTTTATTTTGAGAGGGGAAAGGGCAGAGGGAGAGAGAGACAGAGAGAGAATCTTAAGCAGACTTCACTCCTGGAAGAGAGCCAACTCAGCATTCAGTCTCACAACCCTGAGATCATGACCTGAGCTGAAATAAGGCCTAAATCAGTGGACGCTTAACCCACTGAGCCACCCAGGTGCCCTGAAATACTCTAGAGTAGTGCTTCTCAAACATTGATGTGCCTCAGAATTACCTCGGGTTTTGTTAGAAAGCAGATTCTGGCTTGAGTGGCACGAGCAGGAGCAGGGGAGTGACAGAGAGAGAGGAGGACAGAAGATTCGAAGCAGGCTCCACACTGACAGCAGCAAGCCCAATGTGGGGCATTACTCACAAGCATCCACGTGATGTGGTGACTGGGGTCAGAGGCGTGGCTGGAGCACAGCAGCTCTTTGGACCGATCGTTAGGGGGTGCTAACTCGGTGTCTGGCCCCATGCTTAGTGCTTTATCTCATTGGATTTTCACAAACCTGTGAGAGAGGTCCTATTTTACAGATGAAGAAACTGAGCCCTAGATAAGGTCAGCAACTTGCCCAGGATCATAATGCTAGTAAGTAGCAGAGCTAGCATTTGATTCTAGGCTGACAGGGGCACCTGGCTGGCTCAGTCTGTTAAGTGTCAACTCTTTATTTATTTATTTTGGCCCAGGTCATGATCTCAGGGTGGTGATATTTATCCCTGCATTAGGCTCCAAGCTGTGTGTGGAATCTGCTTTGGATTCTCCTCTCTCTCTCAAAATAAATAAATAAATAAATAAACAGTTAAAAAATTAATCTAGGCTGACAGTGTCAGAGATCGTGAGCTTAACCACAACTTCAATGGCAGGATGGGTCGTTCAGGGATTTGGCCCAAAAGCTGTGTTCATAGAACATTATTCTTACAAGATTGTGTATTTCTTTGAGACGGTGCTAGAATAAAGGGATAAAAATGGAGAGGGGCTAAAGAGAGTATGAACAAACCTGTGAAAACATCTATCTATTCTCCACTCAAGCGGTTAGTAGTTATCTATGCTCAGATACTGTGCTGCACACTGGGGAAATGGAGATGAGCCCACAGGACTCTTCCCTTCCAAGAATTCACTTTCTTGTATCTGAGTAGCAAGAGTGCAATGTGTTGTGCTGTAACAGAGGTCTGCCTCAGTGAGCACAGGAGGGAGGAGGTGTCAAGAAGGATTCACAAGGAAACTAAGCTATGTGCACACAATACAGAACAACGGTGTCAGAAGGCAAGGGTAACATTTCAAACAGTACTGAAGGGATAGCTCCAGGCACATGAGGTATGATGTGTTTGTGTATAATAAAATCCATAATACATCATCATGGAGTTTTATTAGAGACCTGAACTCAGGAAATCCCTAAAAAAAGTAATAGTGATATTTCAAAAGGCGTCTAACTGACAAACACATGGAGAAATTTGGTTTCATATCTCTAAGTAGCAGAAACAGTTTGCTATGACCACAGAGAGACTTTGTTGGTTATGGTTCGGTATACTAATCACAGCAGGTTAGTTGTGCTTGCAATAAAAATAACACCAAGTATCAGTGTCTTAAACAAGAAAGGTTTATTTCTTGATCTGTAGGACGATGTCTAGGGTGGATTGGTACATCAATGCGCGGGAAATTCTGCCATATGTGGTCATCTCCTTCACAGATGGCAATCCCACCATCTTAAGCTGTGACCTGCCAGTACGGTGCTTCAGGGCTCATGGAAGCAGGAAGGATAAACTTGGAGTCAAGAACTGCCAATTAATGCTTTTGCCTGGAAGCGAAATACTCACTTCTGCCCTCATTTCATTGTCACAAATAACTACATGGCATGTCTAAGTTCAAAGGGATGAGAGAGGTAGAATCTTTGTGTTTCCTGAAGCAGAGAACAGCTGAATATCAGGGAATGTACTGTGTCTGCTAAAACCAGCCTCTTCAGCTCCATGAAGGTGTGTTGGAAATAAAAGGGTTGTGTGCTTTTCCCACATGAAGAACAAAATGCCTTCATTACTGTTAATTATTATTCTTTTTTATATTTTAATATATGTGGAATTGTTAGCAGAGTTTTATTTTAAAGTAGTAGCTGGGCACCTGGGTGGCTTTTGGCTCAGGTCATGATCTCATGGTTTGTAGGTTTGAGCCTCATGTCTCAAAGATGGGATTCTCTTTCTTTGCCCCCCACCGCCCCTGCTGGTGCTCTCTGTCGAAAGTAAATAAAGAAACATTAAAAAGTTTTAAAATTAAAAAAAAGTATTGGCAAGATCAGTCTTCATCAATATTAAAACTATTATTTTAAAGTTTCGAAATTAAATGACCATGGCGATTACTTGAGGCAGCATGAATACAAATTCCAAATTCCAACCAGTAAGATGGCAAAAATAATTATAACATAGAAAATATAATATATTAATTATATATAAATAACAATAATATATAAAATAATATTAATTATTCCTGAAAAATGTGCCCTTCCAAAAGGTCTAGGGATTACAAGAGGAACTTCCATATGGAAGCTACCTCAGTGAGCTGAATGCAAGAGGTATTCACTGTTTTTGTTTTTTAAAAAATTGCCTTCAAAAAATCACATGCTGCCACCCCTGTCTTCCCCTGGGCTCAGGGAATATGGGGAAGATCTGAGGAGGAGACAGGGTGGAACCTATGGGGGAAGAGATAGAGGTAGATTTGGAGGGACTACACACATGCTCTGAGAAACAGTGGATTTCCCTGTGTCTTCCTTCTCTCCTTCTTGGTTGATGCTCCTAGCAGTGAGGGAACTGTCATTTACCTCCTTGGCTCTGCATTCTGGAGACTAGCGCTGTCTGATAGACCTTTCCATGTCTGTGCTGTTAAATATGGCAGTCTCTAGGCACAGGTGAGTGTGGAGTACTTTGACGTGTGGCTAGTGTGGATGAGGAATGGAATTTTAAATTTTATCTAATTTAACAAATGTAAATTTGCTTATTTATTGAGAGAGAGAGAGAGAGAGAGAGCTAGCAGGGGAGGGACAGAGAGAGAGAGGGAGAGAGAGAATCCCAAGCAGACTCTGCACTGTCAGTGCAGAGCTGGACTTGGGGCTCAAGCCCATGAATCATGAGATCATGATCTGAGCCAAGACCAAGAGTTAGATGCTTAACTGACTGAGCCACTCAGGCACCCCCCAATTTAACAAATTTAAATACCCACATGAACCTGGCTGATAGGAGAGAGAGAGGTTGCTTTTTCCCCTGCTTTCCTGGTGTAGGTGTTTCTGCACATGACAGCTACTGAATCTCCTACCGAAGGAATTGCTGAGGGTGAGTTTGGCCACTTTGAGAAAGGGTTAAACAGAGGGTCTAGCAGAGATGTGAGCCTGTGGCATGCATCCCTCCCTTGGCCTGTGCAGCCCAGGCTTCCATCAAGAATAGCAGGATCCAGGGGACTAAATGATGCCCGAAAACTTGCAGACATAAAAATGGGGACTTATTACATAAATCTCAGACCTCGTCCTTTTTAAAAGGGAAGGCTGTGGCTTTGGGCATAGAAAAAAAAAAGAAAGAGGGAAATGAACCTAGTGAAGTAACCATTTAATGTAGCATTACATCTACTCCTTTGTAATATATTTGGGTATAAAATCTTTATTGTGCTCGAAATTCTTATTAAAAATGCAATGAACTTTAGTTTGTGCATTTGCAGCCTTTCATTCCTCAAAGCATTCTTTTGTAAGAAATGATTTTTTGGGGATGGTGCTGTTTAATGAAAGACATGGGCAGTTATTGAAAGAAAGCTAATGCCATCAAGTGTTCACCCGGCGGCTCCTGTATGCCGATGGTGTGCTAAGAATGAATGCACTTTGCAATGCTGTTTATATTTTAGAAAAATGGCTTCTTAGCTATGAAGTCGCCATGAGTGTGTGTCCTGGAAGCCTCTTCTACTTTTGTCTACTGTCCGTTTTGGAAAACATTTGCTTTTATTACACAGTAGTAAAAATTAGTGCCCATACTATACAATTTAATGAACTGAGGGGCTTCAGACCTCTCATAGCCTGACTGGCCTACCCTAGACCCTTGAGCAGAGGCCAATACAATTGAGTGTGTTGGCAAGATGCTTAGATTTTATTCTTGGGACTTAATGTGAAGGCAAGAGAGTGAAGAGAGGTAGGAAAGCAAGTATAATTCTGAGACATTTTGATTTAAAAATTATTCTTACTTTCTCAATTAAAACTATAATTCACCTTAAGTAAACAGCGCAAAGGAAGTTCTTTTCAAAACATAATACCTAAAACATCAAAATTTTCTTTCCCACCAGAGCACATGTATAAACAGGAAAAATTTTTTTTTTCAGTGGAAAGTTAATTGTTGACACCACCATATTAGCACTCAAATGCAAGACCATTCCTAGTTCCATCTCCTGTAACATTCCAGAGCCTACCTTTATTTTACTCTGACCTTGTCCCGGCATAATATTCTGATATGCTAATTACTTCTCCAGATCATACCCATGGTTCTGATGCTATAAGACAAGTGTTAAAGGTTTAGTTTTTGAGTTCAGAATAATTGGGTTATTGGCATCATCCTGTGACAAGTTTCCCCTTTTCCTGAGGTCTTTTGACTAATGGCTCTATTGTTATTGTTGGAGTAGGTCAAGCTCCATAGAGCCATGACGCAAAACATGATCTTTGGTAGAAATGCCTTACACATTTATTCCTTCCAGGAAACTGAAGGGCAACAAAGCCACATTCCAGGTTGGAAACCTGGCCTTTTGCACCATGACCTAACCTATTCCAGGTGAAAAATATTAGGTCAAAAATAATTTCATAGGAAAACGTTTACCTGGTCCTTAGTCCTAGCTGTACATGAAAATTGGCTTGAGAGATTAGAAAAACCCCCCAAAACAAAAAACCCAACAACTACCATTTGGGCGCCATCGGAAACTTGTTAGAAAGACTGATTCCAGGGGCCCCATCACATACTTACTTGCGTTTAGACTCTCCACAGGAGGGCGTTGGATATCTGTACTTTAAACAAGACTCCCAATGACCATAGAAATTTGGCTGACCTGATTTAGGGTGTCAATCTTAGAGAAGATCACTTACTATCACATTTTTGAATTGAATTTAGTGGTCTTAAAGATATTATTAATGACAGTGGCTTATTTGTCTTCTTTTACTTATTCATGTATAAATACTATCAAAGAAGAGATAATAAAAATTTTTTTAATCTATTTATTATTGAGAGACAGAGAGACACAGTGTGAGCAGGGTAAGAGCAGAGAGAGAAGGAGACATAGAATCTAAAGCAGGCTCCAGCACAGAGCCCAATGCGGGGCTTGAACTCATAAATGGTGAGATCATAACCTGAGCTGAAGCCTGATGCTTAACCAACTGAGTCACCCAGATGTTCCTTGAAAAAGGGATATTTAACAGAAGAGAAGGTTTACCATTTTAATTTCCAGTCAAACCAAGTCTCTGATTCCAGGGGGAGATTTCATGTATTAAAAGTAAGTTTTCCCAACAAGTGCCCTCCTTAATGCTGTTTACCCATTCAGCCCATCCCCCCACTGTTTGGGATGAGCACTGGGTGTCATATGTAAGTGATAAATCACCGGGCTCTACTCCTGAAACCAATATTAATTACACAGTATGTTAACTAACTTGAATTTAAATAAATATTTTAAAATGTGAAGTTTTCATATACTCGCTTTCAGTTTCACCAAATGGTCAGTGGGCTGTCGCTCAGAGCCCAGCACAGTGGCTGTCACCCTCCGCTTGTTTTAAGAGGGAGCTTCATATTAATGGAGAAGTGTCTTGGGTTCTTCTTGTACTGTGAGATTAATTTGTCATTCTATCTCCAAATGAAATGGCAAGAGATTCATTGGTTCACCCATAGCTTCCATTCAGCAGATATTGTTTGAATGTCTACCATATGTCAGACTCTGCGTTAGGTGCTAGGGTTCAAATAAAAGAAATTGAGGTTCTTCTCAAGGAACTGGTAGCCTGGAGCAGTGGTTCCCCAAGTGTGATCTTGGACGAGCAACAGTGGCCTTCCTGGGAACTTGTTAGAAAAGCAAATTCTCATGCTCTACCCCAGATCTACTAAATCAGAAGGTCTGGGACTGGGACCCAGCATTGTGTTTTAACAAGTCCTATGATGATTCAGAGCAAGTTTGGTAACCACTGGTCTCTAGGACGAGCATCAGTTTAACAGACTGTGGTAGATACACTGGGGCCAGAGGGAGGCTGGAGGCTTTGGGGCTGTTTCTAGGAGAAGACAATGTTTGAACTCTCAGAATAGTTGGTGCAAAGCAGGGAGAGGTCAACAGGGACCACACAAAGAAGTTGGTATTTTACTCTGATTGCACTGTGTAACCTTCCTGACCTTATATCCAAGTCATTTGCATTCAGTATCATCTGTTGGGCAGTCTTTCAGCTGAGCATTGCTGGACTTGAGCTAGGACTTGTAAGGAAAATGTATAGTGTGAACATAGTAGAATGAGCATTGGTTTCTGAACTAATTGAAAATCCTACAGCTATAGAAGATTACACAGACCTTTACTGGTTTACTCAAAGAAGCTAAGCGTCTCTCCCATTCCTCAGAGGGACCAGAATCACCATGTTGGAGGAAAATGGAAAGAGTGGTGGGTCTCTCTGCTTCCCTGCCTGTCGAATCTCACTTCCCCTGTGTATGTTTGCACAGTACAGTAACTGAGCACCAACTTGTTCCAGGGAATGCACACATACACACATTATTTTTAATATTTTCAACAATGCTGAAAAGTAGATGCTGTTGTCCCGCAGCTTGAAAAGAACTAAAAGTCACAGAGTGCTGGAGTCCAAAGAAGAAAATGATTTGTCACTGGGGAAAACATTGCTCTGCCCTCAGGATCAATCTGAGCTGAGAACAGTGAAGTGGAAGAAGGGTAAGTGACTTGTTCAAAGTCAACATGCTGGAAATTGGAACAGCTGGGATCCTAAACCAGGCTTGTGGAAGGGGAATTTGTCACACTGCTTTGTGTGACCAGAGGGGAGCTGAGGGTCCTACCCCAGGAGATGGCCTGTTAAGTGTCCAGGCCCTCCAGGATGCCTTATTCACTCTTTACTGACTCCCCAAGCCGCTTTCCTTTCCTGGCAAATTCAATATCCACAAACGGGTGTTTGTCTCACCATGACCACTCATATACCTAAACTCATGCAAAAGATAGAATTGTGTGTTTTCAAGTATAATAAACGTTTGATTTTAACCTTTAACTCTATTGTAGCTAATGATTTATAGGACTTGTTTGTATGGTGTCTGTCCAAATAACAAGTACTGTTTTATATTTAGAGCAACTTAAGGAACAATCTTCACAGATCTGAACTGCCAAGTTTTTCGTTTTATTGCCCCAGCATTATATGGCACTTTGTCTCTTCAAATGGCATGTAGAGGGGCGCCTGGGTGGCTCAGTTGGTTAAGCCTCTGACTTCGGCTCAGGTCAGATCTCACGTTTGTGGGTTCGAGCCCCGCGTCAGGCTCTATGCTGACAGCTAGCTCAGAGCCTGGAGCTTGCTTCCTGTTCTGTGTTTCCTTCTGTCTCTGACCCTCCCCCTCTCATGCTCTGTATTTCTCTGTATCAAAAATAAATAAAATATTAGAAAAAAATTTTAAAAAATGGCATGTGGACTGGGCGGAAAGTGGACTGACTTTCTCATGACTAAGATTTTTATAAATTAAATTTAATGGCTGGTTTAAGTCATTGCATAACTGTTGAAAAAACAAGAAGTATATACATACATACGTATGTGCAGTTATGTGTATGTGTAGATACCAAAAATCTATTTTAGAGTGTATTCTTGTACTTAGTACGGATAATGTACCACATATTGTAGGTTTTTCTCAAAATTGAAAGGAAAGGGTTATAAATAATTATTTTAAAAAGCCTCCTCCATCTAATTCTGTGTTTTGTTCTTCCTATACTTATAATAAACAATGAAAGAGATTTTGGTTAAAAACTAAAGCTTTCTAGAATTTTATTTCAAGGACTCTTGGCAAAATTTTCTAGAAGAAATGTTTCCTAACTTCTCACCTCTGTGTTCTGGCTTATTAAAAAACTATGGCAGGATACAAGCTAAACACTTATGTTACTTTCTATCATTTCAGTTGGAGTGTAAGCTTTTTTCCCTCCCAGACAATTGTAAATGTATTTGTTTTTCTGTATTCTTCCGCTATTGCCAATTGTGGGGAAAATATGAGACTTGGAGGAGGAGGAAATCAAGAAAAATAACCTCTTTCAAATTTAGGAGCAGCTATTTCTTGGATGTATGATAGAGTGTCCTGGGAACCAAGCAGAATTTGAGAAGGTCTGTCCCTGTCTCTAGAGGCTCTTGTATGATGGATAAACTACAAATTGACTCAGTACAGCTTAAGAGAAGAGTTCCTTCTCCTTTCCTTATTCGCTTTCCCTTCTCTTAGTTAAAACCAACAGATAGGAACTCAGATTAAAATGCTACTATCTCAATATAAACAGCAGTGCTGATTAACTGGATCACTTTGCCAAGCGAGATTCAGCTGGAGTGTCCATTTTTCATTCAAATGTTCCAGCCCTAGTAAAAGTAGCTTCCAGCTCTAAATATATTGAATCGCCATTAACCTACTGGAAAAATGGGAACACAAATACACACTTGCTTACTCGATGAACATGGCAGGTTGTCTGATAATGCAAACAATTAAATGGAAGAATTTATTTATAGCTCTCCAAGGGTCTTCACAAAATCCCTCTGTCAGAGAAATACAATTTGCTTCCCATTCAGCAGCCCGATTAGGATCTTCAGATGCGATCTTTGGAATCTGGAGATGGGTGATTTGTTTGTAACGGATACTGATTAGAGTGCTCCGTGAGGAGTAAAGGTTCTAGGTCCTTGCAACCCTAAGAATGGCCCAGGACCTGCAGCATCTAACATCATGTGAGAGCTTGTTAAAATCGCAGAGTCTTGAGTTCTACCTACCTCTCACCTTCTGAACTAGAATCCGAATTTTAAAAGGTCGTTTGGGGATTTGTATACATATTAAAATTTGGTAAGTATTGTTCTAACAATGGTTCTCAAACTTTAACCTGGATCAGACTCTTTTGGACAGTTTATTAAAACAGATTGCTGGGTTCTATCCCTAGAGATTCTGATTCAGGAAGTCTGGGTGTTGTCGGAGAGACTTCTGTTTCTCACATGTTCCCAGGTGATGCTGGTGCTACTGGTCCAGAGACCACACTGAGAACCTCTACTTCAGGCAGCGCTATCTGATAGAATTATGATGTGAGCCAAATATGTAATTACAAATTCACTAGTAGCCACATTTTAAGAGTAAAATATGAAAACAAATTTAATATATTTAAAAAAAAATTTAAATTCAAATTAGGTAACCTACAGTGTAGTCTTGGCTTCCGGAGTAAAGCCTAGTGATTCATCTCTTACATATGACTCCCAGTGCTCAACCTGCAAAGTGCCCTCTTCAATGCCCATCACCCATTTAAACCATCCCCCCCCACCTCTCCTCCAGCAACCCTCAGTTTGTTCTCTGTATTTAATAGTCACACAAAAAGTCTTTTATGGTTTGCCTCCCTCTCTGTTTTTATCTTATTTTTCCTTCCCTTCCTCTATGTTCATCTGTTGTGTTTCTCAAATTTCACATATGATGAAATCATATGATATTTGTCTTTCTTTGAGTGACTTATTTTGCTCAGCACAATGCACTCTGGTTCTATCCATGTTGTTGCAAATGGCAAGATTTCATTTTTTTTCATTGCTGAGTGGTATTTCATTGTATATATGTCACATATATAGAAATATATATGATCTCTCTCTCTTTCTCTCTCTATACACACACACACACACACACACACACACACACACACACACACACACAGATCTTCTTTATCCATTAATCAGTCAATGGACATTTGGTCTCTTTCCATAATTTGGCTGTTGTTGATAGTGCTGCTATAAACATTAGGGTGCATGTGCCCCTTCAAATCAGCGTTTTTGTATCCTTTGGATAAACACCTACTAGTGCAATTGATGGGTTGTAGGGTAGTTCAATTTTTAATTTTTTGAGGAACCTCCATAGCGTTCTTCTAGAGTGGCTGCACCAGTCTGCATTCCCACCAACAGTGCAAAAAAGTTCCCCTTGCTCTGGATCCTTGCCAACATCTGTTATTTCCTGCGTCGTTAATTTTAGCCACTCTGACTGGTATGAGGTGGTATCTCAATGTGGTTTTGATCTGCATTTCCCTGATGATGAGTGGTGTTGAGCATCTTTTCAAGTGTCTGTTAGCCATTTGGAGGTCTTCTTTGGAAAAGTGTCTATTCATTTTGTCCATTTCTTCACGGGATTATTTGTTTTTTGGGTATTGAGTTTGGTAAGTTCTTTATAGATTTTCAGTACTAACCCTTGATCCAACATGTCATTTGCAAATATCTGCTCCCATTCTGTCAGTTGCTGTTTAGTTTTGTTGATTGTTTCCTTTGTTGTGAAGAAGATTTTTATCTTGATGAGGTACCGTGGCAACTTACTTGACATGTTTCCAGAGGCAAAGGAAATAAAAGTAAAACATCTTTTATTTAAGGTAATATATCCAAAATGTTGTCATTTCAACATCGGATCAATATAACAATTATGAATGAAATATTTTACATTCTTTTTTGGTATTAAATCTTTAAAACCCAGTGTGTATCTTATACTTAACAGCACATCTCAATTCAGAGTAGCCGTATTTCAAATGCTCAGTAGCCGCATTACCAGACAGCATTACCAATGCCTTACCAGTTCTAAGGCATTGGCTTTCCAGCGTAGGTTCAAGGACTGTCACTGTGAAACTTGCACAGACCTCGCGAGAGATGAGAAGTGTAAATTGACGTTAGTCCATTTAAGTGATGCTCCTTTATTCTGAAGTTACTTTTCTTCCTCTTTGCCATTGAAATGGCCTCTCTTCAGTCCTACCAAATTACCAGCTCTGTTGGTGGGGCCCAAGAGATCTGTGTCTTAACAGCCCTTGAGGTGTTTTGATGCATGCTAAAGTTTGAGAACCATTGCTTTAATGAAATGACGACAAAATAAGGGGTAGGTTTTAATTATTTTTTATAACTGTAATTGGCAAAATAAGAAATTGGCAACTTTATGATAGTCCCTCAATTAAAACACATTTTTTGTTAGTTCATGAAATCTGAAAGACAGGAACCAATGTCCTGGAGGTTAGTTAAATAATATTTTGTGTTGCTGTGGATAGTAAATAGTTCAAAATTAGGAAAAGGCCAGGAAAATGAGTGTATATATAAGCATACAAATGAGTGCCAGAAAGTCAAGGCTTGACTCTCATTAGTAACACCTTCATGCAGTTACTGCTGGAAAATGAATACACTCACTAAACAACACTTACTAAGAAAACACACATTTCCTATGCAAAATAGTGAAATTAGTTAGAAGAAAAATCCCATAAATATTGATGATCTCATTCTCTGGTTCTCTGGTAATTAGTCAGTATTTGGCTTTTATTGCAACAAAAGTTGTTCTACAAAAATTGTAATATCTGATCCTTAAAAAATCAAGAAACAAAACATTTACCAATTGTATATTTCCTTTTAGAAATCTTACTAAATAAAGCATAGTGTTAGCATATTATATTTGGTTCCTGCAGCCAACTGAGGGCTGAAAGAATATTGAAATGAAATAGCGTAGGTGAAATATGAAAAATAATAGAAAGAATTAAGCATGAATGATTGGACAAGTAGAACCAAAAGAAAATCTAATAACCTTAAGAAACATGGGCTTATGCTCAGGAGACTCAGAATCTCAGTCCTGGGTTCAGTTTCTGTCTTTATATTTGATGTTAGCCATTCTATTCTAAGGCTCAATTTTCCTCCATATACATGAATTGCAATGGCAGATTATACCAAGATTGTTGATTAGTGAACCAATGTGGTGGGTTTTTTTTGGTAACCCAATGTTCTTAAAATTTTTTAGATCCCTGAGGAAAATGGGCTTAAGAAGTCCAAAGCATTATTATTTCCCTTTTACAAGAAGTTCCTGTTAGGCCTGATCCTGAGGAAATTCAGGGATATAAAGAGAAAAGATGAGATAAAAATGACCGGTTCTATTGTTCTCTGTGAATAAGGTACCTACCTCTACTTAATGCTAAAATTAGAACTCTCCTTTGTAGTTTGGAGGTCTAATAGACCTCTGGGTTTGGTGGGTGGGTCTCTGCTTTTAAACTCTAAAGCTGAAGCCAAGTGGATCGTTATTCCCTTGGAGACCAGAAAGCTGTGCTGTCCCCTAGTAGTCACAACCCATATGGGGCTGCTGAGCACTTGAGATGAGGCTAGTCTGATGGAGATGTGTTGTAAGTGTAAAATACACATTGAATTTTGAGAATTTAGTATGAAAAAATGTAAAGCGTCTCATTAATAATTTAAAAAATATTGATCAGATGTTGAAATGAGGCTACTACAAGTTTAAAATTACATCTTTGGCTGATGCTATATTTCTTTTGGACAGCACCGCCATAGAATGATAGTTTGTGAGTATTATGAATGCTGTTAAGAATTTAAGGGACACGCCATAATTTTCTACCATGCTTTGAGTGACTGTGAAAACCTACACTACTTAACTGAAACCTGTTGCTAAGTATACAGGGATTGTGCATAAAAGTACTTTTTCAGTGTGATAATAGAAGTCTTAGGTTCCAGGACTCCCTTTACAGATGAGAAAGAAGAAACTAAAATAATTATTCTTATAATTCAGGAAAAAATAGTTTTGTCTGAAAAATTCAGATAATCAGGCAAAGGTCAAGGTTTTTAATCTTATTTTTTACTATAAGATAAGGTAGCATACAAAAGAATGTACACAGTTTAAATTCTTTTTTAAAAAGTATTTTATTTTATTTTGTGAGAGTTATAGAGAACAAGCAGGGGAGGTGCAGATAGAGTGGGAGACAGAATCCAAAGCAGACTCTGTGCTGTCAGTGCAGAGCCCCATGTGGGGCTCAAACTCGTGACCCCTGAGATCCTGGACTTGAGCTGAAATCAAGAGTCAGACACTTAACCCACCGAGCCACCAGGCGTCCGCCCATATCTGTGTACAGTTTAAATGAAAACTAAAACAGATTCTTTTGTATCTAGCCCCAGGCTGAGAAATAGAACATTACTGTAAGCCAGAAGTCCCCCTTGGGTCCCGCTTCTCCTCTGGAAGTATCCGCAGTTCTGACTTTGTTAATCCTTTCCTTGCTTTTCTTTACGGTCATCACTAACACCCTATGTTCCCTAAACATTGTATTGTTGAGTTCAGACCATTTAAAAATTTTATATAAATGAAAACATACCATAAAGATGCTTCTGTGACTTGCTTCTTTAAACATTTTATTTATTTTTGAGATCCATTCATGTGGGTTTGCAGCTGCAGTAAACTAATTTTTATTGCTGCATGGCATTTGATTATAAAAGTGTACCACAACTTATTGATCTCATCGGCTGAATGCATTGAATTTGTTTTCCAGTTTTCACTGCAGTAAACAACGCTGTTATACATGGCCTTCTACACATCTCCTACATGCCTACAGATTTCTCTAGGATACATCTTAAGAGTGCAAACGTGAGATGATAAAGTACCTATGCATGCTTACTTTTACTAGGAAATGTCTAACTATTTTCTAAAAGAGTGTACCAATTTCCTTTCTTACCTGTGGAGTATGAACATTCTCATGCCTCCTTCATCTTGTAAAGGGCTGGATCAGTTTCGGAGCAGTCCTTTCCTGGTTTGAAATTCCATGATTTGCAAGAAAGGAACGCCTTTTCTTGAGTTTATGGGCTATTTGTGCTCCATTATTCTATTTGGTTGTTTGTCATTCTTGCTGATTTGCAGAAGTGTTTATATATATTTTGCATTATTTTTATTTTTTTCCCCAAATCAATACAGCTTTTATTGCATATTTAAAATTTGCATTATGATGCTTAATGTGTTACAATTACCTTCTCTCAGTTGGGCTTGTCTTTTCACCTTTTATAATGCTTTTCAATCAACAGAAGACATTCATTTCAGTGCAGTGAATATTTTCCTTTAGAATTTGAGCTTTTTATGTTTGGTTTAAGACTTCTCCTTACTTGAGGCCATAAAGATGTTTGACTACATTGTCTTCTAAAAGTTTTAATTAATTAATTAATTAATTTTTAATGTTTACTTATGAGAGAGAGAGCACAAGCAGGGGAAGGGCAGAGAGGGAGACCCAGAATCTGAAACAGGCTCCAGGCTCCGAGCTGTCAGCACAGAGCCCAACATGGGGCCCAATTCCACAAACCATGAAATCATGACTTGAGCCAAAGCCAGACGCTCAACCAACTGAGCCACCCACGCACTCTGCTTCTAAATGTTTTATAGAGTTACCGAGTTACCTTTTTCATTTAAGTTTTTAATTTACCTGGAACTGATTTTTGTTTATTGTATGAAGCAGGAGTTTAATTGCTGCATATTGAAAACAAATTGCTGAAAAAAATCCATCATTTCCCACGGATCTGCACTAGCACCGCTGTCCTATGTTAAATGGCAATTTATGTGCGGTTTGTTTCTGGACTCTTTATGCTGTTGCGTTAGCCTAAGATTCTAAACCCCCAAGGATTCTTAAAAATTATAAATCACATTTTCTAGCTCTTCATTCATTAAAGTCTTCTTTAATATCTGTCAATAAAGATTAGTATTTTTTCCTTAAAGATCTTGCACATCCATTGTTAGATTGATTTCTAAGCACGTCATAGTTTTGATAATGTGAGAAATGACATCTTTAAAATTTTTTGCTGGTTATTGCTGGTATATAGAAATAAAATAGATTATGCATAATGGTTTTATATTTAGCATATATACGGAATTTTTTATTTTTAAAGTTTGTATTTGTAGATAATCACATCATTTTCAAATAATGAGGGGTTTGTTTTTTCTTTCCGAATCCTTATACCTTATTTCTTTTTCTTGCTTTATCAGTCTGGTCTGGACTTCCAGTTTAATTTTGCACAGAAGTGGGGAAAGTAGGTAAACTTACCTTATTCGTGATCTTAAGTGGAAAGCTTTGAAAAAATTTCAAAATTGAATATGTTGCTTGCTATAATTTTTGAGGTAGATATTCTGTGTAAGACTAAGGGAATTTATTTTAATTCATGATTTACCAAACATTTTTCTATTAAGGAATATTGAATTTATCACATGCATTTTATGCATTTGTTGAGATAGTCATAGTTTTCTCCTTCCATACATTAATGTTGCCAATAACATTACTTATTTTTCCTTCTTTAACTCATTTTTATTCCTGAATAAACCCACTTGCTCATTTGTGTGTGTGTGTGTGTGTGTGTGTGTGTGTGTGTGTGTATTTATAAACTTAGAGCGATTTGGCTTGCTAATGTTTTTTGTCTGGGATTTTTGCATTTATATTCATAAGTAAGATTGGTTTGTAAATTCCTCTTGTTGAGTATCGTTGTTGAATTTTGGTAACAGGATTATACCAGCCTCAAAAAATGAGTGGAGTAGTGTCTTTTGTTTCCCCTTTATAATCTGAAATTGTTTGTGTAAAATTGAAATTGTTTCTTGGATGATTAGTACCAGTAAAGTCTCTTGGGTCATTTTCTTTGAGGGAAGATTTTAAACTGATGACCTAAACTTCTTTAATAATTATAGAACCATTTAGGTTTTTGCTTTCTTCTTGAGTTAGTTTTGATAAGATATATTTTATAGGAGTCATTTCAACTATGTTTTCAAGTTTATTGGGATGATGCTCATATACCTCCTAATTATCTAATGTCTGTTACATCCTAATATATGTCTTCTTTTTCTTTCATAGATTTGTGTAGTATTTTCATCTTATATATGCACTATTTTAATTTAATTTTTATTTTGGGGTCTTCTGTCTTGTTTTTTAATATTGTCACAGGCTTGTAAATTTTAAAAACTTTCAGAGGACCAATTTTTCATTGTTAAATCTTTTATTTTCTACTTATTTTTTCTGCTAGCTTTATTATTTTCTTTCTTATCTTTTCTTCATTTTTTTTTCTGTCCTTTTACAAACTTTTTAAGATAGGCATAGTTTTCATTTTTTTTTTAAGATTAAAAAATTTTTCTTTTAAGTAAGGGCACCTGGGTGGCTCAGTTGGTTAAGGGTCCAACTTTAGCTCAGGTCGTGATCTAACAGTTCCGTGAGTTTGAGCCTCATGTTGGGCTCTGTGCTGACAGTTCAGAGCCTGGAGCCTGCTTCGGATTCTGTCTCTTCCTCTCCCTCTGCCCCTTCCCTGCTCGTGCTCTGTTTCTCTCTCTCTCAAAAACTGAATAAAACATTAAAATTTTTTTTACTTAAATTTTTTACTTAATGTTTTATTCAGTTTTTGAGAAGAGTCATTCTGTATGATACTATTTGGGGGGGGTAGATTTGTTGAAATTTCTTTGAAAACAGCATTTGACTAAAATGTTTCAAGAAAGTTTGGAAAGAATGTACATTTTGAGCCATTAAGTGTAGTATTCAGTATGTATTCATTAGTTTAAATTTGTTCACTGTTGGGGCGCCTAGATGGCTCAGTTGGTTAAGCATCCAACTTCAGTTCAGGTCATGATCTTGTGGTTTGTGAGTTCGAGCCCCATGTTGGGCTCTGTGCTGACAGCTCAGAGTCTGGAGCCTGCTTCAGATTCTGTGTCTCCCTCCTACACTCATGCTCTGCTCTCTCTCTGTCTGTCAATAATAAATTAAGGTTAAAAAAAATCTTAAAAAAATAAATTTATTCACTGTGTTGCTTAAGTTTTCTATAACACTACTAATTTTTATGTTTATCTCAACAGTCAGTTGTTAAGAAAGCATGTTGAAGTCTTTCAGTATGGTGGAAGATTTGTCAATTTTCCTTGCTTTGTACATTTCAGGCCGTTAACTAGTTGTAGGCAACTTAGAATTGATATCTTCCAAGTGAATCAAATTTCCAATTGTTATATAATTATTGTTTTTGTGTCTAAAATGTTTGTCTATAAAAATGTATTCATCTATGGAACTGGCTACACCAGATTTCTTTTGTTTGGTATTTACCTTGTATAATTTTCTGTATCTTTTTACTTTTATATTCTCAGTCTGTGTTTTTCAGCCTTAAACATTTCACTTGTAAATACCATAAGGAAAGATTTAAAAACCCCTCAGTTTAGCATCCTTGTCTTTTAACTGAACCAGTTAATCTGCTTGTATTTGATGTAATTTCAGAATATTTAGATTTATTTTTATTGTCTTCTACATTTTTTATTTGTCCTACCCTTTTCATGCTAATATTCTATATCTGATAATTTAAGAATTTGAACTGTTAAGGGTCTGATTATGCTAACTTTTATTTCTGCTGGCTCCTACTCATTGCTTTGACTCCTTGTTTAGTAATTTTGACCTTTACGTTCTTGACTTTTCCTTGGAAAATTATCCATTTAGATTATTTGTATCCTAGAGTGAAAGAGACAATTTCCTACAAATTTGCATTTGCCTTTGTTAGACACCTGGGGCATTACCAGTCCAGGACCACTTTAAATAAAATTGGCTTCAGGTTTTATTTAGGCTGCTTCAAAAGTGAAAAATTGTTGTGCAAACTTGTGAGACGGTCATTTGTGATTATTAATTCTCAGGGTATAATTTCCCCCACTCTATTTACTGCCAAGTTTAAGACTGCCAGCTTTCCATGCAATCTTTTCCGAGGGGTGGTGGAAATGGGTAGTTTATTTTAGTTCCCTCTTTCACTGAGTTTCTGTTTTGGACACCAGTTTTATGAGGGTTCTAATATAACATGCTCCAATGTGGGTGGTCCCAGGGTTTTGTGTTGTGTTTCCAGAGCACAAAAATCTGTGCTCAAGGTCATTGGGTTCAGCAAATACTCTGAGGGTAGAGTTGATTCAGTAATTCCTTTCTAGGTATTCTTTACTCTTTTGCTTTCATATGGATGCATTCAAGATGTTGTTATATTATATCCAGCATTTTTAGACACTTCCAAGAAAGGTTGGTACTGATACTTAGTCTGATATGTTGCCAGAAATTCAATTATCTTTTCTGAGTTAGAATTATACAGATAACTCTTAACTTTTGATAAAGGTTTGTTTATCAATTATAGATTTGTGAAGGTCATTTTGGTGTAGGTAGAGTTTACATAATCATTGACTCCATTCCTTGAATTTTTAGGTATAGTTGGGAAAGGAATGAAAGGCAGAGATAGTTTAAAGAGATTAAATGTAATTCCATAGAGTTTGAGAGGAAAGTGTGGAGTGGAAACTATCAACCCTCTGCTTAATAAATATTTAATCATTTATGCTGGTTTTTCACCCATGTTATCTGACTATAATACTCTTGTAAGGCAGACATAATTATGGGTTATTTTACAGATGACACAGCAGCTAATATTAGTGCTTACTGCATGTGAGGTCATTGCCAAGTAACCTGCATGCATTTTTTTCAATTAGCACCATTTTATAGATGAGGAGACAGAGATATAGAGAATTACTCGCTCAGTGTCACTCAGCCATGAACCATATACCTGGAAAGTCTTTTTAGATAATGGTATTTGTACTTCAGAATCTCACCTGCTTTGCCTCCTCATGTCTTCAACAGAATTGTCCTAAAGTATTAACAACAACTAATGACTATTATGCACCAGATACTCTTCTAATGGCTTTATGTGTGTTACTCATTTAATCGTAATAACAAACCTATAGAGTGGGTCTTATTATCATCTTCATTCTAAAAATAAGGAAATTGGAGTTTAGAGAGTTTAAGTAACTTTCTCAAGGTCATACAACTAATAAATGAGGAAGCCAGGATTTGAGCTCGGGTGATCTGTGTCATTGTCTGTGTTCTTGACTACCATGCTATACTGCCTCTCAAAACGTGATCCCAGGCTTTGAGAATGGAAGGGAGATTTTGCTTTCCAAGAGAATCAGTATCTCTTGCTAACAAGTAACCCAAACATTTTCACCGGAAGCAGGGGGTGATTAAATAAGCGAGAGGATAAGGAAAAGGACTGGTACCATGTTTTAGAACTCTTGATCTGAAAGTGAATTATGGAATGGGAAAGCCATCTACCACTGCCAAGATTGATAACCAGTGCGGAAACTGTTGTGCTGAGGAGAACAAGTGCACAGAAATGAAGAAATCACTGGAGAAAAACAGCTCTCCTGAGACCCACTGTCAATTTCTTCTTGTACTTGTATTTAGCTAGTTGAAAATTTTCCAGTGAAACAGGGAGGAGTTCCTGAAACTCTGGGGTATGTTACTAATTTTAGAAATAGCATTCATAAGCTCCTCCTTCATTCATTGAGAGTAAGGGCCCAAAGGATTACCAATGGGTTAAAATATTTTGCAATCCATTTATGATACTGTTAAATATAAGTGATTCTGTTTGCCTGGCTTAAATACTCATTTACTTTGTGAGAGTGAGCAAATAGGAATTTTAGCACTTGTGCTTTAAATTATTTTGGTGAAAGTTTATACCAAAGGGAGAAATGTAATGACTTTCTCTAAATAAAAAATGTATTTCTCCCCAAATAATAAACCCAAAACTTGAACCATAGAGTCCTTTTCTAGAAGAAACTGAGAGTATTTTTTTTCCATTGTTGGCACTTTCATTTAGCCTTCTGGTAGGTGTGGATTCATACATAGGGGGATCTCAATTTGAGCCTTAGCTGGAATTTTCCTATGTGTGGAGATGTCTGGTAGATGCATGGACAGCACCTGAATGCTATATGAAAGGGGGTCTGGGGAGCTACCAAGGGGGAGAACTCATTGTAAAGAAAGGAGAAGCCAGGGGTGCCTGACCCAGTGATAGAGTTAATCTGGTTCCTTTGAGGGAGTATGTTGCCTATAAAAGTCAAAACACAAACAAAACTAAAATTCTTTTTTCTCCCAATTTCTATTATTTCTTTATTACATTTTTATTTTAATTTCAGTATTGTTAACATACAGCCTTGTATTAGTTTCAGGTGTGCAATATAATGAGAAGCTTAACGTTCTGTACAGCTCAGTCACACAAACATCACTATGTTTGAACTTTTAAATAGGTTGTAATGTCAGGATTCGTCAACATCAGGCAGATGTTGGGCATCGTCCAGATCCCAACGCATGTCTTTGGTTCCTCTGGTGACATAAGAGCTGCAATGTGGTCTGGTGGAGACTGCAAGCCTAGTGACATGGCAGTCATGCCTGGTGATATGGCAGTCATGCTTGGTACATGATAGTTGTGCCTGGTGACATGGCAGTCATGCCTGGTGACATGGAAATATCCAGCAGATGCTCACATTATTTATGAGTGCACCTGAGTTGCAGAAGCACATGACTTTGGGGAGCACCTGTACTTCCAGAAGCACCTGAGAAACTGTAGAGGTTGTTGAGGTCCTGCCGGCTGGATACAGGACCAGTAGAATTTGAGTTCTAACAATTAGTGTGATTCTGTTTATATTCACAGGTTGAGTCCTGGGGAAACATGGGTTGTAGTCTTATTTCACAAGAAAATTTTCAGTGCAACTAGAGACCACAAAACCTATAGTCAAACTGCTGAGCATATGGATGCCATAGGACTTGGTATCCTTACAGAGCTCTCTAAAATGGGCAAAGGTGTCAAAAGGTAAAAACTTCCAGTTATGAGATAAACAAGTTCTGGGATGTAATGTACAGCATGGTGACTGTAGTCCACAATACAGGTGGTATATTAAAAAGCTGCTGTTTACTTAAAAAGAAAAAGGAGCACCTCACTGGCTCAGTTGGTAGAACATCCAACTCTTGATCTTGAGGTCATGAGTTTGAGCCCCATGTCAGACATAGCGATTTCTTAAAAAAAAAGTTGCAAAGAGAGTAGATATTAAATGTTCTCATTATTCAAAAAATATTTGTAACTATGTAAGATGATGGATGTTAACTAAACTCATGGTGGTAATTATTTTGCAATATATACATATATCAGATTATTATGTGGTACACCTAAAACTAATATTATATGTCAGTTATATCTCATTAGAACTAGAAAAAAGAGCTTTCTAAGCATGCATTAACTGACACATCACTATTTTGAAGCTTAGCATTGTTGTATAGACTCGTAGGCTTTGCGAAAATAGAATCAGAATATATGAGTAAATTAAAGGTTTTATGTTACTGATCCTGTAATATTTGGATTTTATTACTTTTCATCTCATATTGAATAGAGAAGGCTTTGAGGAGGAATGTCTAATGGTCAACAATCAGAAAAAGAACTAATGGGGAGCCTGGGTGGCTCAGTTAAGAGTCCAGCTCTTGATTTGGGCTTAGGTCATGATCTCAGAGTTGTGGGACTGAGCCCTGCATGGGCCTCTGTGCTGAGTATGGAGCCTGCTTAACATTCTCTCTCTCTCTCTCTCTCTCTCTCTCTCTCTCTCTCTCTCTCTGCCACTCTCCTCAACTTGTGCTCTCTCTCTCTCTTTCTAAATAAAAAATAGAAAAGAAAAAGAAGTAGTAGTTTTAGAATTTCCTTTGATGAAATAGATGGTTCTTTTCTTTAAAAAATTTTTTTATGTTTATTTTTGAGAGAGAGAGAGAGACAGAGAGTGAGCAGAGGAGGGGCAGAGAAAGAGGGAGGCACAGAATCCTAAACAGGCTCCAGGCTCTACACTGTCAACACGGAGCCCATGATCTCATGGTTGATCATGACCTGAGCTGAAGTTGGACACTTAACCAACTGACCACGCAGGTGACCTTAAATGGTTATTTTCTAATACCTATTTACTTAATACTGCATTGCTTAATTGAGTAATTGCTTGATAAGTATTTATTAAATACATTTTAACAAATTTATTTTCTGATAAGGCCAATGGGCCTCAGAAAGTTTAATTTGCCACTTTCATAATAACGTGTTTAAAAAATATTTTTAATGTTTATTTATTTTTGAGACAGAGAGAGAGACAGAGTGTGAGTGGGGGTGGGGCAGAGAGGGAGACACAGAATCTGAAGCAGGCTCCAGGCTCTGAGCTGTAAGCACAGAGCCTGCCCTGGGGCTTGAACTCACAGACCCTGAGATCATGACCTGAGCCGATGTTGGATGCTTCACTGACAGAGACATTAATTTACCAATTTTAGGTTACCTAACAATAGTGAAGTTTAAAAACAAATTAAGAGTGGTGACTGGGTGGCTCAGAAGGTTAAGCATCCAACCTTGGCTCAGCTCATGATACCACAGGTCATAAGTTCAAGCCCTGCATCGGGCTCTGTGCTGACAGCTTGGAGCCTAGAGCCTGCTTTGGATTCTGTGTCTCCCCCTCACTTGGCTCCATCCCCACTTGCACTCTCTGTCTCTCAAAAATAAATAAACATTAAAAAATAATAAAAAAAAAACAAATTAAGAAAACCAAGTGTGAGATCAGAAAAAAACCATAATGTGTCAAAGACTGCAAAAACATATCTGACCTTTTTTTTGTTAATCACTCTCCATATTCTTTTTAAATTTTTTTAATGGTTATTTTTGAGAGAGAGCAGGAGAGAGAGAGAGAGCACAGGGGAGGGGCAGAAAGAGTGGGAGACACAGAATCTTTAGCAGGCTCCAGGCTGTGAGCTGTCAGCACAGAGCCCAACAGAGGTCTCAAACTCATGAAATCCAAGATCATGACCTGAGCCAAAGTCGGAGATTACTCGACTGAGCCACCCAGGTGCCCCCTCCATATTCTCATTGTACATCCATTTATACTACAGAAACAAAAGCTCTGTAGGTGTGGTATACACTTATTTTAGTTACTAGTTTTTGTTAGTGAAATTAAAGCATGTCTGATTTCTACTTAAATTTCTTTGATATTCTTTAAGCTTTGTATAAGTACCCAGAGAAATTCTTGTGAGAGTGGACAGGAAGCTCTGGGTGGTCCAGAGGTAACCATTTCTCCTGGGGGGAAGGAAGGGACAGGAAGGCCACAGTCAATTTTAATAAAGACTGTGGGCAGGATTGGGTTAATCCTGGCCCCATCAGGAACTGTAAATTTTTATTTCATTACCATTTGGTTTAACGACTGAAATAATAGAAATAGAAATTTTATGACAAAATGAAATTTACCTGTTGACTATTTTGGTGGAAAATGGAGAATAGACTGCTAATTTAGGAGACTCTGTCTTCCTTATTATAAATCATTACAGTAACTTTATAGTCCTATTAGCATTTATGAAGTAGTTACAGTGCTAGGATCTAGAGCATGATGATTTGAGAACGTGTGTAAGTAAAGGATGGGTCTGAACTTCGTGCCCTTCAAAAATGTCACAGCAATACTCTGGAATTTTCCTCTTTTTATCATTTTGCTAGTTTTGGACTAGTAATTGCAATTTTGCAATGTTCTTGCATTACTTATCATACTGACAGTGCGGACTGAAAGCTATGTTGAGAGTTTTGAGAAAGGTGTGGTAGAGGGAATGTACCTTTTTATATTTTTACTTTATTCCACACAGATTTTTTGGGGGAAAAGCTCAAGAATTTTACCTACTTGAGTTTCTTTTATATCTTAAAAAAATTTTTTTTAGCATTTATAAATTTTTGAAAGACAGAGACAGAGCGTGAATGGGGGAAGGGGAGAGAGAGAGGGAGACACAGAATCTGAAGCAGGCTACAGGCTCCGAGCTGCCAGCACAGAGCGTGATGTGGGGTTCGAACCCATGAACCATGAGATCATGACCTGAGCTGAAGTCAGATGCTTAACCGACTAAGCCGCCCAGACTCCCCCCAATTGGATTTCTTTAATGTCTATAATCCTCTATTTGAAAAATCTATGAAATATCTAAACAACTGTACACTGTATTTTATCAAGCCTTTATGTCCCGAATTAGAAGGCACTTCTGGATCTTTTCTTCCCCCTCTGTTCCTGCATTTCATAGTCTTAAGCACTTGCTCCTTTATTTAAGCAAACAAACCCAGTTAAACAAACAAAAAAATTTCCCTTAATTTTCAAAGTAATACATGCTTATTAACATAATGGTGAAACACATCACCCATAGTGCCATTTCCCAGTGATAACAGCGATGACTTTGATTTCTTTCTTTCTAGACGGGTGTGGATGTACAACTTTTGGTTTTTTTTTTAAATATTGGTATTCTAAGAGGTCTGTGAGCAGGCACTGGCTCCCCACTGGTTCAGTGTTATTTTATTAGAAATGAGTCTTACTTTTCATTGGTTTATTTCTAAGACCTACTCAGCGAAGTTGAGTCTAATTATTATAGGCTCATCTCCTTTCTTATGCTTAGGAAGACAAACCTGAACTAATAATAGAAATCGAAACATTCCTTTACCCAAGTCATGCTGATGCATAAAAGTTTTCTCTAATTTATTTACTGAAAGCAGAGCATTATAAACTAAAACATGTTCATTATGACTAATGGTCTTTTCCTAAGGCAACATAATCACAACAGTATTCTTAAGGAAATTCTCTGTATAATTGGGGTCAAGCTCATATATAGTTTTGTGTCTGTGTTTTCACTCAGCATTGCATTACTAGCATTTTTCATGTCACTAAGTGTTTTACAAAAACATTATTTTTAATGGCTTCATGAAATTTCATTGGATTGGGGATACCATCATTTACTTAACTACTTCCCTATTTTTGGATGTTTTGGTTGTTTCCATGTTTAGAAACGTTTTTTTGCTTTTATAACACTGTGGGGAAAATACTTGTGTATAAACCTTTGACCTTATTTAAGACTATTTCCTTGAGAATATGTGCTTTAAGGATCTAATAACTTCTTAATTGGTCCCCATAACTTCAGAGTCTATTCTCTTGCCTACTGCTGCAGGACGAATTTTCCTCAGACATCAGTCACGTCATCCATCTCATGCTCATCAGCCCTCCAGGAAAAACCTGTGGATTCTTCAGCTTGGAGATTGGAGAGCTTGACAGTCTTGTTCCTTCCGATTTCTATAACCTATGTACGCTAAGTAAGTAGGCTCTTCGGGATGGCTCTGCTCTAGCACCCACCATGAGGACTTTCACTAATTATTTTATTTTATTTTATTTTATTTTATTTTATTTTATTTTTAATGTCTGTTTATTTTTGCGCGAGAGAGAGACAGAGCATGAGCAGGTAGGGGAAGAGAGAGGAAGACACAGAATCTGAAGCAGGCTCCCGGTTCCAAACTGTCAGCACAGGGTCCGATGTGGGGCCGAACGCACCAGGGCTGGAGCTATCAACAGAGAGCCTGTTGCAGGGCTCGGGGCTTGAAGCCACTAGCCATAAGATCATGACCTGAGCTGAAGTTGGGTGCTTAACCGACTGAGCCACCCAGGTACCCCTCACTAATTATTTTTAACTCTTTCTCCCTCCCTGTCCCAAACCAAACATAAATTATAACTCCAACAGCTCCAATCATGTATGGCTTACATTACCTGTCACAGAGTATTTAGTTTATCCTCAAATATCTCAGTTCTCTCCCCAAAGTTTCTCTTCGTCCAGTAAATCTTCTACCCCCATCCCCAGCTTTTCCGGGTATTCCAGGACTCGTGTGTGTGTGCATGTCCATGTATAAATGCATTGTGTAAGGTCTGAACGGGTATATGCCAAACTTCACCTATGAGAAAGGTCTCCAGGATAGATTTTATTGACAGGATTAAGGGAAACTTTCACTTTTTATTCTGTATACTTCTATACAATTTTGAAAAGTTTTCCAATAGTCATTTTAACTTAAAAACAATAAAATTATATATACTTGTTAAAAAATTGTGGAGGGTTATCAGCTATAATGGAGGTAGGGTTTATGAAATTGCTTTCTAAAGTTTTAAAGCTCAGGGCAAGTGCTAGTGTGGCTCCACCCTGGCTTTGTTCTGCTCACCTAGGAAGCACTCACTCTGTGCGCACTTCAGCTCCTACCCATCTTTCAAAGTTCAGTTCAGTCTTCAGCAAAGCCTCCCTTGATCACTGAACCCCACAGTTGTTTCTACTAACTTAAAGTCCTATGACATTGGCTTCCTTGATCTTCAGTCTGGGAACATATGATGATGGATAAAGAAAGGTATGTTTAGCAGCAATCTAAACCATAAGAAATGGTTCAGAATAGCTCTGTATTCATGTTACTCTTTTCTACTATTTTTTCGTGCTTCATATATAGAGGTTATTTATTTTTGCTTTTTTGTGTTTAGTGAGGGGCAATGATTGTGAGTGCACTGCCTTCTATGTGATGTTGTAAATGTCACAAGTCCTTTTGGAATTTCTTCACCCAGAAGATGAAGGGATTGAAGATTAAAGATCTTTCAGTGTATCTCTGGCTCAAAAAGATTGTGATTTTGTTAGATGATATGATTGTACCCGATAACTGTCAATTTGAAAATGGTTACTTTCTCTTTTAAAAAGTCACTTCAAAACTTTTTGTATGAAGAGATGAAATACAACAATTCATTGTAGTAATCTATTAGATAGGGTGGGAAGGACATTGACTTTGAAATGCAAAACACCTGCTTTGGAATCCTAGCTCCACCTTTACTAAATTCTGTTATTTTAGACAAATCACTTGACTTCCTTTGTCTCAGTTTCCTTATTTATAAAAATGAGGATAATAATCCTTATGCCCCTGGACCTATCCATGTGGATGTACCCAAGACAATTTCTGATACACAGTACATTCTCAGGAAATGTTAGTTTTCTTTCTGTCTTCATTAGTAACTTTGGTTTGTGAAAGGTACATTGGGCTCTATACTGACAGCTCAGAGCCTGGAGCCTGCTTCTGATTCTGTGTCTCCCTTTCTCTCTGGCCCCCTCCTGTTCATACTCTGTCTCTCTTTCTCTCAAAAATAAATATTTAGGAAAAAACACAGAAAATGCTACTTTTATATATTTATGTATCTACACAGGAAATTCAAGGGGAATAAAGTAGGTGCTTTAAAACTGAGATGTGGAGGGGCGCCTGGCTGTCTCAGTCAGAAGAGCATGCAACTCTTGATTTGGGGTTGTGAGTTTGAGCCCCATATTGGGTATAGAGATTACTAAAAAAAATAATAATAAACTTAAAAACCCTGAGATGTGGTATGAATATGTGCAAAGAGTTGTGTAATCCTCCTCAAACTGTGTGCTGGAATGCAGAGCCGTGATAGGCCTGTATATTATTTTCTTTCTTTGAGGACTTTAGTAACAGGAGGGTTAGAAAAGTTGAATGCCTCTCTGATGTCATTAAATGACTTGGTTAAGTAAGTCAGCAACTGGGAACCTTGTATCAAATATGATACTACCTCAGATGCTTTCAGAACTGACATCTGCTGGATACAGTAGACACAATGCCTACAGCCCACTCTAGTTTAGGGACCCATGACATTTTTTAAAATTTCTTTTAAAGTCAGAAGAACAGAAGTGCCTGGGTAACTCAGTTGGTTAAGCATCTGACTTCAGCTTGGTCACTATCTCAAGGTCTATGAGTTTGAGACCCACTTTTGGCTCTGTGCTGACAGCTCAGAGCCTGGAGTCTGCTTCAGATTCTGTGTCTCCCTCTCTTTCTGCCCCTTCCTCCCTTGTGCTCAGTCTCTCTCAAAAATAAAAATAAATATGAAAAAATAGAAACAGAAGAATAAAATGAGCTTTTAGGTCAGAGAAACTATTTTTATATATAATATGAATATGTATATCTTTATGCCAATCAGTTGAAAAATGTAGTATGTGTGTACATAAGTATGCATGTATTTATAATGAAGGAAGACCACAAAGGTCATAACTTCGTCCTGGGTGCTGTATTGAAGTTTTAGACTTTCTCCCAGGAAACACATCTGCACATGTCAGGCTGAGTAGTGTTTGTCTCTCATTTTCATGTTTTCCTGAGCTGCACCAGGAGAAGGGTCTCACTGGTGTGCTCAGAGACCCATTCCACTGCACAGGTCTTTCCGTTTTTATTCCTGGCTCCACATGAAGGTAGGAGATAAACCAAACGTGAAAACAAAACAGTAAAAACAGGTATTTATCCCAAGCCTCCGACTCTCTTAACATGAAGTTAGAATCTTGAGCACAGAGATTTCCCTCTTATCCCAGGTTTATGTAAATTTAATAGATCAAGTCCCTGAATATGAGAAGATTTGTAAAGAAAGATTTTGGGGGAAAAATGCAACAACCACCACACATATATACACCAAGATTGATAATGCAACTTTGGCTGAATAAAAGAACATATGAACTGCTTAAAAATCACACACGTAGAGTGGGACTGACCTGAGATACGGGAAAGCAGATATTGTGAGAAGGAAGCTGTATGGCATATCTCCTGCATAGGACTCATGTAAAGTAGGACATTGGGTCAGTAAATGAGCTGACCTCAATTCTGCCTCTTAAAAGATCTTTTGGCAACAGTCAATGGTGTTGTAATAGTGTTGTGTGTTGACAGATGGTAGCTACACTTGTGGTGAGCATAGCATATAGAGTTGTTGAGTCACTATGTTGTACACCTGAAACTAATGTTATAATGTTGTGTGTCAACAGTACTTTAATTGAAAAGAATCATGCTGAATAAAAGAGGCCAGCTATAAAAAAAAAAGAAAGAAAGAAAAAGAAAGAAATCTTGTGTTATTAAAGGGGGGGAGGCAAGGTAGAGACCAATCACTGTAATTCTTTTTTTTTAAGGTTATTTATTTATTTTAGACAGAGAGAGAGAGAGAGAGAGAGAGGGAGAGAGAGAGCAAGAGGGGGAGGGGTAGAGAGAGAATCCTATCCAGGCTCCACACTGTCAGCACAGAGCCCGACATGGGGCTCTATCCCACAAACCATGAGATCATGACCTAAGCCAAAATCAAGAGTTGGACACTCAACTGACTGAGCCACCCAGGCTTCCCTTGTCACTGTAATTCTAAACCAACTTTTCCTGACAGTGTGGCTCTGTGAGTCTGTCTTAATTTGAAAGGCAGTTATATGTAAAGGGGGCCATAAATTCGTTGGAGAGGAAAAGTAGAAACTGTTTTCTCTCACCACTGGGTTTATGAGCTTCACTTTTCAGGTGAGACTGATCATTTTTGTTAATAATAATTCATGCTGATAATAACTAACATATCAGGAGCACTTACTATGAGCCAGACACTGAGCTGAGCATTTCACCTAGATTGACTGTTTAATCCTCACTGCAATCCTATGGGGCAGAAACTATTACTATTCCCATTTTACAGATGAAGAAAAGGAGCTTAAGGAGGTTGAATGACTTATCTGAGTTGTCACAGCCAGCCAAGGGCCCTGACTGGGCAACCAGAGACTGCATTCTAACCTTTGCCATGACCAGCATGGAACCCATCTTTGCAGACTATATAATCAAGATGCAAGAGTGTTACATTGTTACAGGCTAAATTGTGTTCCCTTCCAAATTCACATGTAGAAGTCATATGCCTCATACCTAAGAATGCGACTTTATTTGGAAATAGCATCTTTTAGATAATCAAATTAAAATGAGATCATTACGGTGGACTCTAATCCAGCATGACTGCTGTCTTATCAAAAAAGGAAATTTGGACACACAGACTGCATAGACGTAAGATGATGTGAAGAGACATAGGGAGAAAAACAGCCATCTGCCTTCCAAGGAAGAGATGTCCAGAACAGATTCTTCCTACACAGTCCTTAGAAGCAACCTGCTAACACTTTGATTTTGGTCTTCTAGTTTCCAAAAAAGGATGCAGTAAATTTCTGTTGTTTAATCCACTCAGTCTTTGTGTGATGCATTATTATGACAACTCTTGCAAACTGGTACAGGGGCTGAGACATCTTTTGAATGGACTAGTCCTACAAGAAGATAAGGTCACCCATGCTATTTTGGAGGGCCTCAGCAGACTCCTTATTTTCCTTGTAGGTAGAGAATAATCAAATGTAAGTAACAGATTTTTCTTTTCAAGAATTTTGAGCAAAACAAAAATAAAGGTAGTCCAGGGATTTGGGGTTAATGGTGTAAGTGCCTTGAATGGCTAATTCATGGCAAGTAAGACTTGGTGGTACACGGTAGAATTAAGTTGTCTTCGGTGCTTTCAAATAAATGACTTCTTTAACATAAGACATTATTATCCAAAATGAATTTTCAACTCAATCCAAATACTTAATGACGGTAGTAACAATGGTAGAGTCATTTGTCCTTAAGGACATTTGGACACCCTTGGGGCAGAAAGAAATTAGACTGAGCTGAAATGTTTTAATCACAATTAAGGATGTATCCAACGATACTTGGTTCAGATTGCATCAGATGCACAGTTATTTTGGTGTAAATAATTTAGCGGAAAATTTGGTAGGATAATAAAAAAAGCCTTTTTAATTTTTCCAGGCAGATGAATTAAAAAATTTCTTTGTAAGAGACTTTTTGCATTATAACTCATTTGCATTATAACTCATTTGCTTTGTGTATAAATAATTTATTTGCATACTAACAAAGGGAGTAATTTATTCTTCCTAAATTTCTCCCCCTACTCCATAGCACTGGACATCATGCTCACACTACTCTGTTGAGAAAGTCAGTCATCTATGTAACTGCCTTCCTGACAAGGTAGGTGCTTAGAGAGCTCGCTTGGTTTCTTAGTGTTTCCTTGGAAGCCCTTATTTGATATTTATTTAATTCTGCTTATCTAAGGGGGCTTCAGCAAGCAAAAGTTATCCAGAAGCTGTTTGCTTCTTTGATGAATGCTTATTGTTTGTAAATGAAATTCAGAGGTGAGAACAATTCCTAAAAAACATTATATACTATTAATTAGATATGTTTTCTTCACAGGAAACCAGTGATCAGGAGGTATTTTTTCCTTGGTTGTGACTTGAAAACACAGGTAGGATATATTTAACTGTAATTTTGATCATCACATTTGAATAGGAAATAGTAGACAAGACATTTCATTGCATATGGTAAGTGCATCAGACATCTCTTTTGCACCACCTCAGACGCTTTGCCTTTGCCTGTTCTTGCTAGATCTCTGGAGGGCTCCCACTGCAGTTGCTGGGTTGTGACTGACTTAGTATGGCTCCAGGATCTAATAGTTGGGAGGGTGCTGTTGGATAACTTATCTCTCTTTCTACCCCTTGATGGACTGTTCTAAGGAAAGCTTTCTGGATAGCTTATCCCAGGAGACTGGCTCTTTGTGAAGGTACTAATTTTGTAAGACAATATCTTGCATTTGCTTCCCAGTCTTACCTGCCTCAGCTCTTTTTTCCATTCTCACCTTGGCCTGGGATTCCATCTCCTAATGAAGCTCAGAATTGGTAGGGGTGGTACCTGGAAAGAAAGCAACCAACATATTAAAGACTATTTCACTGATAGTAAGGTGTCTACCAGCTGAATAGAAGAGAAGTTGCATTTCCAAAAGGCTCTTTTAATAAGGGAAGAGGAAGGGCGAATGATTCAGGGTGAGAATAGTCCAGAGGGGGGCCCCGAAGCCCATCTTTCCTCAAAGACACAGTGTACTTCCAGGTAAGTCATGGTTGTCTTCTCTAGGTACCTCCCTCATTAGAAAACCCCTATGTCAATTCTGGCCTTCATTCTTCCTTGAGAAGAAAACAGAAGTGTTTCTTTAATGTCTTTTCAATTTCACTGAAGTTGTGATTGATGTGTATATGAGACTTGAAAGACTGAAAATATGAGGCTTCTCTGTTAAAAGGCCAAAAGGAAATTATCATTATTATTATTATTATTTTTACCACTCTCTTGCCTTTCGTAACTGGGAATTGTTAGGAATTTCATAGTAACTAAGGGAAAATTGTTTAAGACTCAAGATGTTAAAAAAAAGAAAGATACACAGCATCTGTTGTATATTTTAGTGCATGTTGGTACCCAGGGCCAAGACCTTTGTGCCCTTGGAAAGAAATGTAGGCATTATTGTTACTTTTATTGCCATAACTGTTACTAATAATAAAGAACATAGTTACAGAAATGAAAGTAAGGAGGCACCAGCTATGCCGACCTGTATGAAACCTTTTGCAATTTAATGGAAAAAGACAAGAAGAGATAACATTAAAGTATTACCTATTTTTGTGTGTGTATATGATATTGGGGTCAAGTAACTACATTTGCAGATAACATCTTTAAGGACTCTGTAATCGATCAAATCCATAGTAAATGAGGAAAATTATAATTTTTTATAATTGGCAACTGAAAAGTATGAGAAGGAAAGCCATGGTAGGGAACTTTAAAAAAATCCTGAAAGGTCAGCTTTTATCAAGATATATACGGGAGAGGTTTAGTATAAATCAGCTGATCAGACCATGACTCATCTTCAGGGATGTTACTGGAAGAGGCTATTTGGATGTTACCATCACTGGAGGTAATGCTTGATCTTTTCACTGACCATAAAGATGTTTCAAAAGCAGTGACATATGCTGCCCTCAGTAGAGCCCACCAAGGCCACTGCAGCGACAGTGTATTTAAGCGTTTAGTCCAGCAAAGACATGATGTTCGTCCTGCCTTTACTTCTGCTGTAAGGGCAGACATGAAGAAACATTCATTTTGACTAACATAAAGTCATTACAAATGAGACAAGAGAGCAGTGAAGTATAAAGCAAGCCATCAATCCCTATCAGTGGGAAAATGAAGAGATGGTTGGTGGATGTGGAAAGAACAGGATTCACATGTGCATCCATCGCCGCCACTTGTAGACTGGCAGGAATCCTGGACTGGCACAGCTGACGGGGGGGGGGGGGGGGGATTGTGGTCCCACGCTGCATCACTGTGGGGGCTCTAAATGCTGTATGTGGGGCAGAGAAGGAGTGTAAGCAAAGGTAACACTAACAGGTATCAGGTTCAGGTAGAGGAGAAAAAAAATAGAGGAAATAAACTATAAAGGCTGATCACTCAACCCGTACTCCTCTTCAGTGAAGAAACCCTTTTCATTGTGTCCTGAAAAAAAACCCACAGTCAATAGTATAGAGCAGGGGGAACCGAATGTCAGTCTGGGAATTGGCTGCATCAGAATTTCTCAAGGAGCCTTAGAAATACAGCACCCAGAGGTTCTGATTCACTAATCTGAAGTAGGACTTGGGATTTTGTATTTCAAAAAAATCTCTCCAAGGGCTTCTTCTAGCCAGTCATGTTTAGGAATTCCTGAACTTTATTTAAGCACCAACAGTAATGCTGAGCTCATTACTATTTTATTCCTGGTTAACTGATGTGATTATAAGTTGCTATCTTATTTCAAACCAAAATCTGCGTCTTCAAAATTTTCACCCATTTTTTTTATTCTTCTTGGAATTTTTGGACTAATTTAAAGTTGGGTCAAGTTGGAGAACTTGAATTTTGATAAACCTTGTCATCGTAGTTTTATTATCTTAACCAGCAACAAGGTAATATGGAGCAGAGAATGTGAATGATGAATTGAGTCAGATCTGGGGATTGGAAGATCAGCGAACTGAAGAATTTTAGGATGTTGGAGAGGGTGAAGTTGAAATGACCATTCATTGCTGGGGAGACTGTTGAGGCCTTCAGAGCAAGTGTGGACTGGGGTATGGGGAACTGTCAAAGGACTAAGAGGTCGAAGGGTAGACTCGGCTGATGGAGGAGATTCAGTATAGGCTGGGCCGGTAGTTAACTAGTCTGCCACTAACTTCCCAGGCCCCGGTGCAGCAGGTTCTCAGTAGGTGTTTATTGACCAACTGATGATGGCAAATGGCAGACTGAGTAGAGAGGTGAGGATGGAAGAAGAAAGTGAAGAGATTGTATCAGAAAATAATTGACTAGGAATCTTACAGGTGAATAGTTCTTAGTGGTAAGAAAACCCAAGTTGGGGCTAACATATGATGGAGTTGAAAGTGAAAGCCATTGAGAAAGGTTGTGGTTGTCATCATGTATGATTCCATTATTGAGAATTATGGCCTAAGATTGTGGGGGAGTAACTGTGACTCAGATTTGAGCAAAGTGTTTGGAGGTGATACACGAAATAGAAATGACGAAGAGGATGTAGAGAGCATGAAGTGTGAAGTCCTGGCTCTGTCTTAGGGGTGAATTTGGGCAAGCCCTGCATCCATTCTGGACCTCTGTATTCTTTTGAGTTAATAACATCTTTTCTACCTCTCTTTCAGAGTTGTTGGAAGCTTATATGAGATACAGTGATAGATTTGTAAAAGTAATTTTGAAAGGTTAGGTAATCTCTAAGGGCTGTGCTAGTTTTGAGATTATGCAATACAACTATACCAATTATTACAACATACTAATGTTATGTTGTAAAATATACATGTATGATAAAGCTACAATTGCACTTGAAAGAAAAATATCTAAAACCAGTACTGTAGCACAGGTAGCCAAACAACAATTAAGCTAAATGACTTCAATCTCTGAAATTAATAGGTCAAGTTTGAGGAAGATGATTCTAGTATTTATTTTTCTTTCATCAAACACATGCTGGCAATTTTTGAAAGATCCAGAAAAAATACATGTTGGACATGAACCTTGGGCTGCTGTTTCTGTAAATGCACCTTCTACAACTTGATTTTCTTTCTTCCTTTTTTTTTTTTAAAAAATTTTAATGTTTATTTATTTTTTAGAGAGAGAAAGAGAGACAGAGCATGAGCAACGGAGAGGCAGAGAGAGAGAGGGAGACACAGAATCTGAAACGGGCTCCAGGCTCTGAGCTGTCAGCACAGAGCCCAATGCAGGGCTCAAACCCACAAACTGTGAGATCATGACCTGAGTAGAAGTTGGACGCTTCACTGACTGAGCCACCCAGGTGCCCCCCCCACAGCTTGATTTTCTGTAATATCCATTACTCAGGTAAAAATATGTTACAACTAAATGTTGCTTTGATGCTGGTATTTCATTTTCAATTTTATTGCAATTATAATTCTGTAACCCTAACTTATAAGTTCTAGTGAGTAAGAAGTTTTTTATAATGCTTTTCACATCTCTCTTTTTTCATGACCTCAAGATCAAGAGTTTCATGTTCTACTGACTGAGCCAGTCATGTGCCCCTACGTATCTTTTAAACCATGGCTCCTCTTTTGACTTTGGGATATTCAAAACTCAGCACCCAAACTAGGAGAAAGATTGCAGTTGCAAAGATGAGTCTATACAGTTCTTACTTAACATTGGCTTTACTTTCTACATTGGTGTTTCTGCTGTGTAGTACAATCTCAAAGTCTCACATATATCCAAAGTTGAATTCAGGTGTGGTTTCTATTCACTGGTGTTTTGCCCTTCATTTCTAAGAGAGTATTTGTAGCTAGTCCCTTAGGAGGTGCAAAAGCTTAAAATATGTTCTTTTGGTAAAGGAAGGAGATATTCCCAGATTCATAGTGTTCTTACTTGAAGTGTACTTGAGAGAAACTGAAAGTCCATTTCCAGGAGCCTAGTCTGTGGCAGAGGCATTATTTATGGCCTAAGAACATCATAAATACTGTAGGTTCTTTATTTAAACCTTTCCTGAATGGTGTTGGTTCTAAGAAGCTATAGGCCAGAGGCAAAGAGAGAAAGGCATTCTTCTGAGAAAGATGAGGTCACTGTTCCAACATTTGGAAGAGTTTTTATCAATTTACAACTGACGCATGTCTAATGATAATTACCAGGCACATGTATTACTCTTAGCAAAATAAGATACAAAGCAGGGGCTACAAGTTATTCCAAATTTTCTTGCTAAATAAATAACAAAATTAAAAAAAAAAACCTCCGGGGAATCTTGTATCTAACAGATGAACCTATCTGGTTCAGCTAGAGTTCCCTGAGCAAAACTGAGAGAAAAGTTATCATTTTCTTTGCTTTGAATTACAGAGATGGAAAGTGGAATGCTGTACATGGTAGCTTGCAGAAAAGGAGACTAACCGAAGGAGAGATGGTTTTAGAACAGTAGATTGGGAACCTTTTGTATTGCTTTGGGATTTTTCCTGAGCCCACATTGCTGTACTATGACCACATCATTTCCTTCTTCTGTTTTGCTCAAAGTTTTGCATACTATATATTGTGGATTAAATAGTGCCTTCCAAAAAAGATTTGTTGAAGTCTTAACCCTCAGGCCCTCAGAATATGACCTTATCTGGAAATAGGGTCTTTGTAGAGGTAATTTAGTTAAAATGAGATCATTAGACTGGGCACTAATCCAATATGACAAATGTCCCTATGGAAAAGAAATTTGGACACAGAGATAAGCATGCATGGAGGGAAGATGATGTAAATCCACACAGGAGAAAATGGCCATGTGAAGATAGAGGCAGAAATTGGAGTTCCGAAACCATAAGCCAAGGAATGCCTGGGGCCACCAGAAACTAGGAGAGCCATGGAATAAATTCTTCCTCATAGCTCTTAGAAGGAACCAATCCTGTTGACAATTTGATTTTGGACTTGTAGCCTCCAGAACTATGAGACGATAAGCCGCCCAATTTATGGTACTTGTTATGGCAGCCCTAGGTAATTAATATATTCCATTTACACCAAACCTAGGAACTTGCCATGTTTCCTCCAATCTTTTGCTGTCTTTTGAGAAGTAAAATTTCATATTCCCTAAAATGTCCTTGACTCTCTCCTTCACCCAGTTTCCTCTGCACAGCTGTAGATGAATGTCAGGTAAATATAGTCCTCGTTGAGAGGATTCTTACTTGTTCAGAAAGGTTGTACTGTGTAAGTGACATGAATTGTAATGCAGTTTACTTTAGATCAGGACCAGTAAAACCTTAGACCTTAAGCATCTCCCAGATAAAGGAATATTGACAGATCTTAACTATAGAGAGGGTGTTGTGATAATAACCAACTCAAAGTAGAATATTGCTTTCTTCCAAGGAAGATTCAAACAGGGAGTCAATAACATGAAGCTTCACATTAGCTAGTCCAAGATGAAATACTAGCATGGGCATCGACAAATCAAGATGGTCTTGTCCCTTGTGTTCTTGTATTGGGAAAGAACTTAGTTCGGTATCTTTAAGATTTATTCACCGTGTATTTGCGCTGATCACATTCATTGAACTGCGAACTGGAGCCAAGAACTATATTTTGAAGCTGAGCTGGTGATAGGCAGACTGTCTCGGTCTTGGAGTAGATCCAGCTATCTTAAATATTGAAGTGTTACTTTATGATGCTCTGGAGACATTTTCATCATGCCATATTCTTTGTGATATGCTGAGACCAACCTTTGAATTTGAATGCTTTTCCAAGACAGGTAGATTCTCTCAGCAAAAATTACTTAAAAGCTGGTGTGAATGACTGAGAGAAAAATACCCATCTGCACATTTAAGAAATATAAATAAAATATACCTGGTGGAATGCAAAAAAGTTTTTGATTTAACGTGTATGTAATTATGTCCATACCCATATTCGTACACAAATCTTCTTTGAGTCCAGTTTATGTACCTATAGACAAAAGATTGGAGTTTTGAAAACGCATTTGCATGTTCACAACTACTTTATGTCATTATGGTCTTTTACCAGTTAGACCTTGTTAACTACCACTGCTACTACTCCTATCATTAGCATTAGCGGGTATTTACTGAGTACCAGGCAATGTGATAATTGCTTTTCTACGTAGTCCCTTTTAATGCCTTTGATAACCCTATGAAGTATATCTCTTTGTCTCCATTTTACAGACTAGGTAATGAAGTCTTAGTGATATTAGTAGCTTGGACAAGGTCACACAGTCAGTGATGAAGCAGATCTTAGAGATCCAGATCTTTCTGATCCCAACACTTGTATTCTTATCTATTTTGCACTTCAGTCTCAAGTGTACTGTTGAGAGCACAAAACTTCCTATCGGGGCAGGTAAAGGCTCAACTCTGGCAGCCCACTTTCAATTGGCAGAGGTAAGGTCAGAGCTGATATGCATACAAGGAAGTAGCAGGATGCCTCAGGGACTGAGAAATGTGAAAGCAGCGCCAATGGAGAGAGAAGCCATTCCTGGTGTTAAGCAGCCAGCCACAGCACCTTTAAATAAAAGTAATGGAGGCTCAGTCCCTTGTGTATACCTCATGTAGTCGTAGCCAATGACTAAGACTCTTGTGTAATGAGGGCCCTGATTCAGGAGGTGACCATCCAATGCAACACCACAGGGGACAGCAACATGCAGAGTGTGTAGAACAGGTAGAAGAAGGCTAACAGAAGGGTGACTGAGAAGAAGAAATGGGCGGGATGGAAATAGAAATAACGTTGACCAAGGAAAAGGATTATAAGAAACTCATATGTATTTTAAAACATGGTCATGAGTCCTTTGATGCCCTTCTGATGGAGACATAGGGGTCTATGCCTCTTTTGTTAAATTTGGGCAAGTTTGTGACTGCTTCGGCCAAAAGAATATTATGGTATTGATGCTATGTCATTTCTGAGGCTAGGTCACAAAAGACATGGAGCTTCTACAGCCCTGAGACTCCAGGAAAGAAGTCCAATAACGCTGGGGGGGGTTGTGTTCAGGTGCTCTGGCTGATAGTCCCAGTGTTACAGCCATTTGCCTTCCCCTATGAGGTGCTGGACATGTGATTGAGGCCATCTGCCAGCTGAATGCAGTAGGGTGATCACCGTCAGCATGATGTGGAATAGGTGAATCACCCAGCTGAGTCTGGCCCAAATTCCTGCTAGACAAGATCATCAACAGCAGATAAGCGGAATCCCTAAGTATGAATTCATAGTTTGTTAACCACTTCTACTCATTGACCTGATAGAATAATTGCACGTGGAACTTTGAGGTAGATGTAGAACAACAGAAGTCTCCATTGTGAGTGAGATCTCAGCATATATGCAGTTTCATTGAATGACACTGGTTATATGGGAAGCAATCTGCCTGGAAAAAGAATGGGTCATGAAGATAGTGTCTCAAGTACTGGGCTAAATCTTTGTGGTATGGATTCTAGTTTTAGTTCTCCTACTGACACACTGTCAGAACGTGGGCACGTCTTGCGACCTTTTTAATACTTGGTAATAATACCTGCTGTACTTACCACCTAGGGAACAAAATGTAGCCTTGAGAAAAACATAAGCTAGTGTGTGTGAAAGTAATTTAAAAAATTGGAAGCATTACAAAAATGTGTTACTTCTTCATTCATTCATCCATCTTCACTGTTACTACTGCTTAGCACTTATCACAGTCTATTCCACACACCTTGTACCTACAATAGTACAATGCTCAGAATAAGTGCTTAATGCATATTTGTTGTAAAGTTTCTTAGAGTTCACACTAGATAAGGCAGACTGGAGAAAATTTAGTTGGACACTAATGCAGAGGTTTTTTTTTTATTATTATAAGATTTGTAGTATAAATGACGTTAGAGATAAACCAGTCCCATCCATCATAATTTTCTAATACACTCAATAGAATACCATATATTTGAACTTGACAAATATTAGTAAAAAGCCAGATGAGAGCTGTCATCCAGAGGTTGCAGTAGGTATAATACTAGTTCTGCCTTAAAGTAGAGAGAAGCATGGTGGGAGGGAAGGATAAAAGGAAGACATAAAGATGCGCATCATCTCAATGATTAATAAAGACAGCATCATGCAGATGTTTAAGGCCTGGAAGCACTGAGTGTCCTTTACTGATGGAGAGGGGCCTGGATGCCCTGAAGAGTTACAAAGGAAGGTCCCAGGCTGGTGCTGCCTTGGTTCAGTTAAACAATTACTGTGAGCCTCTTCTGTGCCAGACCCTGCTCTGACCACTCAGGAGTATAGATGGGCCAAAGACAGGGAGGGTTTGCAGACTGATGCAAGAACACTGGCTTCAAATTGTTTGCAAACTTCGTCTGTTTGTGAAAGTCTGAAAGTGTTCCAGATGCTCTCCTTCCTCTGCCCAACACTTTCTTCCTTTCAAGATTTGGGAAATCTACCCACAGAGAGCCATGGTGAAGTTGCACAGATGTGGAAAGCCCCCCATGTCATTTTCTTCATCATTTGTGGCATGTGGTAGTTCCTGTATAAGGTGGGGATCATAGTTTCTATGTCTGGAGTAATGAAAACACAATACCCAGAATGCGTCTAGAACACTGCCAACAATGTCAGTGAGGTTAAGAATATCTTTTTCATAATCTCTCTTTTTGTTTCAAAAGCATTAAAGTGTTCTGTCTGCCCACAGCCCTCACAGGGATTAGGGATGGGTTTCTATGGTTTGACCCTGTTCCTTACCTCGCTCCAGAATTGGGTGGTGAGTGAGAACAGTTACTGGTATTGCAAGATGTAGAGAGTATCTACAGACTCCTCATCTCCACATAGCTCTACCTCTGCTCATGACTGAAATTCCATTAGAAATCTATTTCTTGGAGGTATTTGGTTTGTAGACTCCCTATTAAGATGCAAAATTTTTCTAAGCCAAAAGAAGGCACTGTTAAGTAGTGGAAATGAGAACAAGTTTTAAGCCATACAGATCTGCATTTAAATATCAAATCTTCTGCTTTGCTGCCTTGGGCACATTATTTAACCTCTCTGAGCTTTAGTTGTTTCATTCATAAAATATCTTGGATGGTTGTTATAAGTATACAAATAACGTATGCAAAATGGTAGACAGTCAATGAATGGTGGTTGTTATTCATGAGCCATTACATCAGCTAACTGAAACTACCCTAGGCTAGGTGCTCTGGGAAGGAAGAGTCAACCAGAAGAGTAAAGAGAGAGCAAAAAGGAAGGTAGACTGGCCTTCAAAATATTTCCTGAATCACAGTTTGTTTAGAGCAGGGTATCCATGAATTTGGATGGAAAAAAACCCAGAAGTCTTTATTTACACTAAGCTCTAACTGAAATGTAACATTTCCTTTTATTATATATACATAGCCAACAAACCCCAGCAATATTGGCAGTATCTGTGAATCTTCACCAAATTACATAGATTTTTATAACACATTACAGTGGTTGCAGATATTTCAAAATATTATTTATACTAGTTACTACTTTATATATTTTTTAATGTTTATTCATTTATTTTGTGAGAGGGAGAGAGAGAGAGAGCAGGGGAGGGGGAGAGAGAGAGAGGGAGAGAAAGAATCCCAAGCAGGTTCCATGCTATCAGAGCAGAGCTAGACACAGGGCTTGAACTCACGAACTGCAAGATCATGACCTGAGCCAAAATCAAGAGTGTGATGCTTAACTGACTGATCTATCTACACACCCATGACTACTTTAAAATTATGATAGATATTATTCTTGAATAATATGCTGATCCTATGATTTAATACATTTATTAAAAAGCACATATATATTTCTGTGTCACAAAATTCCTTTTAAAACATTTTGATAACAGTGTTTTAAGATATTTATCTCCTTTTGCAATATTACTTATTTATTTTATGTATTCTGAGAAGAGATCTATGTAATCTCACCTCCCAAAGAATTGAAATGGGGATCCTAAAGAGATATTTGCACTCCCATGTTAATTGCAGTACTATTCACAATAGCCAAGATATAGAAGTAACCAAAATGTCTCTATGGGTGGATGACTACATAAAGAAAATGTGGTATATTTACACAAGGGAATATTATTCAGCCTTAAAAAAGGAATAATCCTCCCATTTGAATTGAATGGATGGGTACATTGGGAGGGCATTATGCTAAGTGAAATAAACCAGACACAGAGTGACAAATACTATAGGATTCCACGTACAGGAAGAATCTGGAACAAGCTTACAGAAGCAGAGAGTAGAATGCTGGTTAACAGGCTGGCAGTGGAAGAGACTGAAACAGGGAGATGGTGGTCAAGCGGCACAAAGTTTTGGTTCTGCAAGATGAAGAAGTCCTTGAGATCTACTGTACAGCACAGCACCGGCAGTTAACAGGTCTGTATCACATTATCAAAATTCACTAGGAGGGTAAACCTTATGTTACACGTTCTTTTAAAGTGTACTGTATGCTTAAAAATTTTGTTAAAAGGTACATCTCATGTTAAGTGTTACCACAATAAACAAAAAAGTATACAGCCACTCTGGGGGAAAAAAAAGAAGGATTCTATAGGCTTTACTAGATGACCAAAGGAGCATGGGGTGAAAACTTTTAAAAATATTGTCTAGAGCAAGAACCAACTGGCTAGTAGAGCTAACCAGAGCCATCAGGAGTTTATCTCCTTTTCTGAGGTTTGTTGATAACAACAGAGATTCTCATCATTCCAGCCTCCTATAAACTAAACAAAGAGAATTGGAGATATCTCTACCTCTACCTCCACATGTAAGTATTTTTTTATTCATATCTTTACATCCAGGAGGGGTTACTGTGGACAAAATAAGAGAATTGTGTTAGTAGAATGCATTTACAAAGAGAAAGTTAAAAAGAAAGCTTGCATTCTGGAAAACCGTGAGGAGCTTCCTCAAAAACCTAAAAATAGTAGTACCATATTCTCAAGTACTTCTGCTTCTGGGTATTTCCTCAAAGAATCTGAAAACACTAATTTGAAAAGACATATGTGCCCCTGTGTTCATTGCAGCATTATTCACAATAGCCAAGATATGAAAACAACCTAAATGCCCACCAATGGATGCCTGGTGTATTTACATGATGGACTATTATCCAGTCATTAAAAAGAACAAAATCTTGCCAGTTAGGACAACATGGATGGACCTAGAGGGTACTATGCTAAGTGAAATAAGTCAAAGACAAGTACTGCATGATTTCACTGATATGTAGAATCTAAAAAACAAAACAAACACATAACAAAAACTAGAAATAGACTCATAAATACAGAGAACAAATGGGTGGTTTTCAGAGGGGGAGGGGATGAGAGGATGAGAAAAAAATAGGTGAAGGGGATTAAGAGGTACAAACTTTCAGTTATAAAAGAAATAAGTCATGGGAATGACAAGTACAGCATAGGAAATACAGTCAAGAATATCGTTAAGAACTTTGTATGGCCACAAATGGTGATCATTTTGTAATGTCTATAAATGTTGAACCACTATGTTGTACACCTAAAACTAACAGTAAATATCAACTGTACTAAAACAGAAAAAGAGACTAAAAAGAAAGGTTGCAACTTTGGCCTCTATGGGAAGGAAATATTAAATGAGTCCAATGGGGGGTGGGGAGAGGAATGAGTTTATTATTTTTTATGAATGGTTGAGATATCCAGTCTGTTCATCCTGGTCCCCTCATCTGTAAGATGATTGAACTACTTAGGAGGTATTTTGGGGACTTTATTCCTGGCTCCCACAGCTTCTCCTTCTACTTTGTTGGGTTTTTCAGGTGTATTTTAATTTGTGGGGGCTGAAAGGGATACTGAACACTAGTAGCCAAGGCCTCTCAAATGCTATGACTGCAAAGTCATTAAGGCAAGGTAGAGAAAGTGGAGTATAGAGCTGGGTGCAGAGAGAGGAAGAGAGAAGATACCAAGAAATTTCATGAGCACTCTGACCTGGAAGGAACCAGCTTGACCAGTGGCTTCAATCCTGTTTTTTGCTCAAATACTCCATGAAAGAATTCTGCAAGGTTCTTTTGGAGTTGACACCTAAATTTTTTTTATCATAAATTTAAGTAGTTGTAAAGTATGTACTAGAAGAAAGTGTGTATATAGATATGTACTGAATATCATATCTGTGATTACAATATATTTTCATCAAAACTTCGAAGCTGCAGATTTAGCTCATTAAGTTTATGGAGAGTGTCCATCACATAAATTAATTGGCAAAGCTAGTCCTTATTGTCAAACCATTCTGCCAAATTGGACTTGCTTTATGTCAGAAAAACATCTCACTTGTTTTTTTTTCACTTCATCGTTTAATTCAAAGAATGGTATTAGCATGCAACCCTTTGAAATCTTCTTGCTCCTAAATTCTGACTCTTAAGTAAAGGAAGAGCCTCTCACACTCATTACATGCTAAATAAACTATAGAGCATATAAAGTTTAAAAAAAAAGTGGAGGAAGAAGAGAAGGAAGTGAGGAGAAGGAAGAAGGAAAAAAAGAGGCTCACCACGAGTTTTTCTCCTTCCTTCAATATTTCTGTCTGAAGCTCTCTCGCCCTTCTTTCGAAGGAAGAAGCCATGGAGGTTCTTACACCGCAGGACAATCCTGAGTAGGACTATGGTGTGTGAAAGATATGCTTTTCTTGCAAAATAGAGAACTATCGGAGGAAAAAAAAGAGTCCTTGTGACATGAGCTTAGACAAACTAATTTCGGAAAAGAGGCGTTGAGATTTAGCAGTTGATTCCCCAAAGCTATTGCTCCCTTTGGAAAACCCTCATGCACCAGGGCAAGTGTACCTGTACCCCAATTTAAACACTCCTGAGCTGGTTCAGCTCCATCACATTTATTGCAGTTTGCCTCAGTTCATCTTGATATTAGTGGTGGAGACCAGAACAATCTACTGATCCTGAACTCTTTCCACCACTACATCTGCCACTGCCCCAGCAGGCCTATCAGAATCGATGTGGGTGGGTTGAAGCACTGTCATCCCCTGGAATTAGCCAGTTAGTGGGTGATGATGATGATGATGATGATGGTGGTGGTGGTGCTGGTGGTGGTGGTGGTGATGATTTTTCTTTGTAAACTCCACATAGTTAACCAGCCCTTTTGGTTTCACAAAACATGAATGCCCTGACTTTCTTTCTGAAAAAGTGCGGCCTTTGTTCTCGTGGTCCCGCTGAGAAGGAGGGGACCTTGACTTCCCATTTCCACACAGTCCTTGTCATTGAGCAGCAGTGGGGAGTAACACCCCTTTGAAACACAGGAGTCGTTTATGTTTGACACACTCAGAGGGAGAAAAGCTGAACAGATAGATCTCTTCCTTCAAGCCGCGCCTCCACACCCCACTGGACTAAGGAGGGGGTGTCCCATCAGTGTGGTTGGCGGGCCAGTTGCATTTCCCCCCACAGGCACGAATTTGCATGGAAATTGCTGCTTTGTGTTGGCAGGACTCTTCTAAACACTTCACCCAAAGAATTATACCCACCATGGGAGTTTGCCCTCCGGGCTGTATCTCTGTTGGACCGGGAAAGTGAAATTCCTCCATGAGAAAGGGCTTGCTTCAGGAATTAGCAGCAGAACAGTCCTGCAGATTTCATCTGTCTCCCGCGTTCTCTGTGTCCACAACGTGAATGCTGGGGTGGTGTGGGGGTTGTGGGGCTGGAAGGTGGGTTAGGGTTTTGATCTTGCCTGAAGGACTGGAGGAAGTATTAAAGTATTTCCCCAAATTCTCCCCAAAGGGCCTGCAAAGGTCCAGACTGTGCTCCAGGGTTGGCAGAGGAGTGAAGTGGGAACACAGTAGGAAAGAAATTCAGGCAAAACCGTGCACTGGCCGCCCAGGCTCTCTTCTCAGGTTCCTCATCCCCTCCTCGTGGGGTCTCCCACTGATGTCATGGCCCCTCATCTTTCCTCCCTCACTTTTATCAGGAAAATTCCTGATACCTGGTATTTACGCCTCAGGATGGACTGACATTTGCCAATCTTTTCCCTGGGGAAAAGTCTCCCACACTTCCGCGGTGGGATGAAAAACTTGGCCTGAGGTTTTAGCCATAGTGAACAGGTAGGGAAGTTTTTCATTTTAATTGTATTTATTTATTTATTTTTCAAATACTTTAAAAAATGTTTTTGTTTATTTATGTTTTTATTTATTATTGAGACAGAGAGAAACAGAGCATGAGCGGGAGGAGGGGCAGGGAGAAAGGGAGACATAAAATCTGAAATGGGCTCCAGAGTTTGATGCAGGGCTCGAACCCCCGAACTGTGAGATCATGACTTGAACCAAAGTCAGATGCTTAACCTACTGAGCCACCCAGGTGCCCCAGTTTTCATTGTATTTTTGACTAAATCTTCAGCATATAGGTGATTGCCTACTCTCTCTTGATGCAAGATTGGCCCTGTTTTTGACATCTTCATTCTATGAAATGACCAGAAATTGGGACGAATCCAGGAAATGTGGGATGAAAACACCTCAGTGTTGGCAGAGAGTCACGTTGCTGAGGTGCTGGGTAAATATCTGCAGAATTCCCTCTGAGAGCTTCCAGTCACAGCCACGGTTCCTCAGACAGGTTAGAACTCCCAGGAAGTCCAAGGGGGCTTCTGGAACCACTGTCGGCTAATTCCACAGAGAGAGGACTGGAATGTTATCATGTTTACATTTGAAGAGAGGAGCTGGGGGGCTTCTGGGGAGTGGTTGAACAGGGGAAGCCTATGTGGCCCTTCACCTCAAGAATTTAAAGAGAAAAGACCGCATACCTATGAGGCAATATCAAATAGGAATAAAAAATAAATTCAAGTATGAACCTTTGAAATATTAATACATCTAAAGTATCCTCAAGAGACAGAGGAGTCTACTAGGTAGTTTTTAATGCCAGGTTTAAACATTTTACTCACTTTGATTTTTCATAAATTGCTGTGTTTGATTTGGGGGGTTGGGCCTTTTTATATAATCATGAAATGGAATTTTGCTAAGAGGCCAGCATGAGTGAAGGGAGCAATGGGTTGGATGGAAGCATTAAGATGATGTGAGCCAACACAGAAGAGGGGAAGGCAGAGGAAAAGCAGTAAGAGCATGTAAAGAAGGAAGGAACTGACCGTAATTTTGGGGCATCAGGCAGGGGTTGCAAACTGGCAGTCTTTAGGTGACACCTGTGTGTCATGGGCACACGTACTTTAAAAATATGTTAAGATTGCCAATAACGGTTAAAAACTGGGAGAAAATCTGGGTTTCTGAGTTCTCCGGGAAAATCGGAGGAGCTGGCAACACACACCACAATCCTATGTGGTGATAAGTGGAGTCAACTGAGAGGTGGCTGGCTCCTTCTGTTGGGAAGGGACTCTACAGTTTGCATGGATACTCCTGATTGTCGCATTCCAGGTCACCTCACTCATTTACATCGCCTGCTCTGCCAGTGTGGCACTTAGTTTGTAAGCTCTGGACTCAGCGTGTCCTGGCCTGGGGAAGGGAGGCTGCAGATTGCCTGGCTTCCAGAGGGAATTGCTGGTCTCTGCTGATGTTCCTGTTGACTCTTCTGGTCAAAGTCATCACTGTAAAGGACACTAACACCGGCTGCTCTGCCTTGCTTTCATAACGCCGGCCAGGCTAGGCTGCCTTTTCCAGGCATAGCTCTGTAATACAGAACCTTTGGCTGGAGTCTCTGAAAGCCTGAGCCTTAAATGAGGCAGGGCGTGGGCCTGGCTTGTGCTGCCACGCAGTAAGTAAAACAACTTTGGAGTCAGCCCCTAGGGCACTGGGTGGCCCGAGTCAACAGCTGTCATTATAACTCCTCAAGTACCTTCCTCTGCTCGACAGCTCTTGCCACCTTCTTTACATCTTCTATACTCCTGTGGTGTTGCTCTTCTTTCCATGTTTAGCCAATTAAATTATCATAATTAGCATAATAAAATGCTAATGGGTACAAAAGAATAATCGAATGGTATGAACATCAGAGTAAGCAGTGAATAGTAATAGAGTATAATGTCAGGGGTACTCTCTGGATTGACTGGAGAGGAAAGTGATCTATTGAGCATAAAAGGGATGGAGTTGTTGACATTTAGAAAAACGTCTTCAGGAGAGAAGTTCTACAGTTGAGTTGGTCAGGGCTGCTGCTGCTGTTTGTGGATCTAAGAAGGTGAAGAGTGCGCATTACAGTGAGGTGTTACGAAGCTAGGAAGATGTGTTGTGACATCAGGGAAGGTGCATGTGCACAGCAGTTATGGGCTCTGTTGGACCCACTTAAGATCAGAAACTGGAGGGGCATCTGGGTGATTCAGTCAGTGAAACATCCAACTCTTGATTTCTGCTCAGATCATGATCTCTCGGTTCATGAATTCAAGCCCCATGTTGGGCTCTGTGCTGACAGTGCTGAGTCTGCTTGGGATTCTTTCTCTCCTTGTCTCTTTGCCCCTTCCCTTCCTCTCAAAATAAATAAATAAATAAAAAAGATCAGAAACTGGAAATGGCGCTTTAGGGAAAGGAGTTTGCCAACTTAAACACAAATACTGAATTAATAATTTTTATAATAATGCACCGATGAGGCTGTGAGATGAATAATTTTTCTGAATTTTAAATAGTTCCAGAAGTATTCTGAAAAGCAAATATGTAAATTATGTAGTATTCCAATAAAATAATGCATTTAAGAAATGCGTCTGAGAATACACAGATATGAATGAGGTCAAAACTCTGACTTGTTTACTGTTTACTGAGACATTTTATTCTCACATTCATGATGCTATGAATTCCATGCTTTGGAATTATTATTTATCTGCTTACTGAGGTATAGTTGATGCAAATGCTATTTGGGACATTATTATAGTTTTAAATGAACATATTCCCGTTCTTCTGCATAACGAGGTGCATTGGCCCTCCCTTATAGCAGAGGCTCACAGAGGGTCGGGAGGCATTGCAGGGACTAAGATTGCCCTGTCCAGGACACCCAAATTCAAATCCTGTCTTTACAATTTACTAGCTGTTAATCTTACAGGATATTATGTAAACACGCTAAGCTAATTTCTCGAATGAAGATAACAATACATAGTACATTGGGCTGCTGTGAAGATTAAAGATAAATGTATAAACCACACAGTTTAATGTATAGGACCTAGTTAGTCTCAATAAATGCTGACTTTTTATTATACTGGTGACAATTTGTGCTGCTATTCCAGAAACTGCTTTCAGAAGGTCCCAGATCCTCTAATTATGAGTCTATCAAGCTCATAGCATGTGGCTATGGGATGTAGCATGGGATGAAGTGAGACTATGGGCACGGATGTGATTCCTGTCACCAATTTATTCTCTTGTCTTGGTGAGACATCATCTCACCTTTGCAAAGCATTCAGGAAACATGTTGACTGAAGAACCCTAGTGGGTAAAGATAGTGAAGGGAAAGGCAGAAATGGATAGTTAGCACCAGGTCTGCGATATCAAAAAAGAGAGAGGACAGAGGCTCTTTGCAGCTCTCCGAGTGTACCTGGTGGAGAAGGAAGGCAGGAGAGAGCTGAGGTGCTGAGGCTCCACGCTGGGGCCCTGCTTGATTGTTCAGGGGGAGCAGCAGCCTTGAATCCCTTACTGTGGTCTGAACTCTGCTACAGCCTAGAAGCTAAAGGAGCCTAATTCAGCAAGCAGACAAGCAAGTTTTGCAATTGGGGGAGCTGGAAGTGTACCAACTGGCTGATTGGGTTCTTTAAAAGAAAGTGGCAGTGGCCTTGGCCTTGGCCAGCACTGGCTGTTTACATGTTCTCTTCTCCAGCATCAGCGGTGACTAAGGAAGGGCAGCAGGAGGAAACACAGCCAGTGACACCCGCTGGAGTCACTGGCATCTTGACCCCACGGTGAGAGCAGCTTCAGCCCAGAGGGAGGGAGGTGTAGAGGTGTGCTCTGTGCTGGTGGAGGAGCCTTCCCTGGGCTCCTCTGAACAGAAATTTCTTCTAATGGTAGTAGACTTTATTCTAACCAAACTTCTTTGTGATTCATGTGGCCAATAATGCTTGCAAATGGGGGAGTTGGTGCAGCTTCTTGGGGAGTCTAAATTTCTCGTTTTCTGAGTGGCGCTTAGAACCTGAAAATGCTAACTGACCCACTAAAAGGTGCCCTGAGAATCAAGTATAAGTATTCAAATGGACATGTTTTTGAGATTTGTGGGTACAGAGAGCTATATTGGCGGGTCACCCCATCCTACTGGTGCCCTGCCCAGGTCCCCATTGCCCTGCCTCTGTCTCCTCTGCTCCACTATTAAGTGCAGTGAAGATTCCCACCTGTGAGTTCAGACCAGCTCCAGTACCTGGGCCCAACGGGGAGGTGGGGGACGGGAAAGAATGTAATCTAGATTATTAAGAAACTCCCTCCCACATCTTTATCTCTATGTGGGTTTAGAAGCAGGTCTATCTCCGCGGACTCACATTTAGGGGTGCAAAGTGTGACTTCTGGACTTCTGTATCCTTCTCTCCCAGGGTCCTTGCTGTGCTGTATGTTCTCAGTTTGCTCCAACAAATTCACCCTCCACCTCACTGTAACACCTCCTGTACGGGTGTGCGTCCTGCGCTGTGCTCTGAGGGCAGTCTTGAGTATCCCCATCAGTTGGCCTCTCCCATCCCCTCTGCTGCATATGACGGGGGAACAGAAGACAACAGAATGTACCTGGGCCTGGGCTCCTTCCCCCCTCCCCCGGCCTGGCCTGCGTTGGCAGTGGCTCTGCTCTTTCAGCGGCCACACCTTCTGTCTGGTGGCCCTCTCTAACAACCACCCCGACAGCTCTCTAGGTCAAAACCCCTGAGAGACAATTCCCACCGGCTCCTTGCCCTTGACCAGCAGGTCTGGTGGTAACTCCTCCCTCACCCTCATTTGGGAGGTGGGTCCCCTGTCGGTTTTCTTTAAATCCCACCGTCTTTATTGAAAATAGTCCCTTCCTGAAACTCTCCCTTTCCTTTTCTCTTGTGCATCTCTTTTCTTCCAGGACCATGACTATCCATGACCTGAGCCCTGGAAGCCCGTGTAGTTCCCCCAACCGCAGGGCCATCTGCCTCTGCGCCCTCTGTCAGTCCAGGCCCTAGCTACCTAGTCCCTCTTCTGTAAACCAAAGACTGCTTGCCTGACCCCTGTGCAGTCCCTCCCCGGGTGCTGGCTGCTCACGCCAAACTGTACGGACAGACTCTACAGCTGCCACTGGGGCCCTCAGACCCCTAACGCTTGATTGCCATCTGCTTCTCTAGAGGCTCCCTGCCCTGCAGATCCGATCAGATACCCTCACACCCATCCCAGTGCCCTCATCCTAAGGGCAGAGACCACTGCACACCCTCCTCTTTGCATGCCCCGCCCCCCACCAAACTAGTCTAGTTCCCCCATCTGTCTTCTTTCATCCAGCCCTTTCCTCTGCCCCTGCCCTCCCTTGTCTTAGTGAGCCTGTGTCATCAATGGCTTGAACCTTCCTTCCCTGAGCGGTGAGGGAGAGCCATCTTCCAGAGGCTTCCAACTGAATAACACAGGTAGAGTTAAGAGCTTTGCTGCTGCTGCAAAAAAGTGACCTCTGAAACCGCCCTTGGATTTGGAACGAAGATTTAAGAGGCAGAGCTGAAGAGTTAAACTGTCTTTCTCAAAGATCTGAAGCATTTGCCAGGGAGAATACACACATCATATTTTACATCACCTTGATTTGTGTAATACTACATGTTTCTGAAAATATTTTCCTAAAGCTTGTAGAACCTAATAAAAATGTATAACAAATATAAATGTATAAATGTGTATATATCATAGTCTTCTAGAGTACACTGTTAATATATATTTTCTCCTTATCCAGATGTGATTGTGTGATTGTGTGCTCTTAGTCAATGAAAGCTATCAGGGCAAACTCTACTGTACCTTCACACCTAAGGAGTATTAACTCACCACACTGCATCTGTGGTCAGCAACGAACCCTCCACCTCCTCAACTTGAGTGGAGTGTACTCAGCAGTGCATGTGTTTACCTTCTGCCATTTAATCTAAAGAATATGTTTAATCTCTAATTGATGACATAAAGCCACCAAGGGATAGATCTGGACTTGCTGCAAAGACACACAAGAAAAATAACACCTTGGGTGTTTGTGACTGGAGGGAATGTCAAGGAAGTGGTGGGGGGAGAACAGTCAGTTAGGGATGGGGGAGAGACTGCCATCTTGAGGAAACTCAGATACATTTCCTGTAGCCTGGGAGGGTCACCCAAAAATGGATGGCTGGAAGAAACAAGGTAGCGGGTCTTTCATGACTTGAAGGAAGTTGAAGAGAATGAAGGGGCAGTCTGCCTATGGATGGTGACTTAGGGATGTTCCTTATTCCATAAAGAAACTATGCTCTAAGCACGGGGTTCAGCCACTCTGCCCGTTTCCAGCATGGTACGCAACCTCTGTGCTAAAAGGACTTCAGGAACCATTTCTTTTCTATAACAATTACTCTGAGTATATTCTGATAAATGGAACAAAGGGGAGAAATGGGCTTTCTATCTAGAGCTAGCTACAGCTATGCAAAAGAGGCCAAAATAAGTAGCTGTCATGCATTTATCAAATTCAGGACTCTCAAGTATTAAATCAATCCCATCAAAGCAGTTTTATTGCTGATGGATGAATGGATTGAGGTAGATGTATAGCTTTAAAAGGGCTTGCCATTTGGAGTAGAAAACTTGCTGTGAGGCCCAGTGGCTTGGTGCCACTATTTCAGAGCCCAACAGTATTTACTGACTGGGTTCCAATTCTGTTGCTCCTGGGCTTACTTTTTTGAACTGTCCTATTTTAAGAATATTCTATTTTTCAGGAACTTCAGATCAAATGCAGAACATTTCCATAATTCTGCATTTTTGTGAATACTGTATATAGCCATGGTCACTCACTCAAAATCATTTCATATCTAGGCCCGTGCTTACCCCAGGTTAGTTTTTTGGGTAACTAGAGAGGAAGGAATAGTATCTAGGTCTAATTGTATTATAATAAATTATCTTGTTTCCCTAATTAGCAATTTGACTTTTTAAACATGGTGACACAGTGGAGTCTCTCATCATAATTATTTATTGCTGAAGTTTAAATGGAAGGCTCTATTTTATGTATAAAAATTAGCAAAATGTAAGTTGTGTTTCTTTCCCAGAACCAATGATGAGTTTACATTGATCTACTTATTTGCTTTCACCTGTCTTCATGCTGTGTAGTAAGTGGGTGGGTTTGTGAATTCATCTGGGACACAGGGGCTCAACTGTCTAGCAGCTTCAAAGAGCCAGGCCCTGTTCCCTTGATTTCTTGTGTCTCTACAGGGAGTATTTGTATTTCCGAGGGACTGGTAAACTGAGTAGTGAGCAACAAGCGGGCAACAAGAAACCGACTGACACTGTATGGTCACATGTATGTAATAGTTTCTCTTTAGACCCCTGCAACTTTACCATCTTTAAAATGACGTTCAAAGTACTTTTCCGAGAACTTTAATGTGGGACAGTTTGTGTGGATGAGCAGAATTCCCCAGTATGAGAAGAATTCTCTAGCACATTTGTCCATTATGGAAGGTTTCTTTTATTAGCTCAAAGAAACCAAAAGATTTGACCTCCCTAAACATGCTAATCACAGAAGTGTAAGTCACTCAGAGTTGAGGATACTATAAGGTACTTGTCAGCTCCCTGAAGATCAGTCGAAGTGAGTAAGTTTAAAGCAAGACACAAAAAGGGCTTTCTCATTTGAGAAATTGGTGGACTGTCAAATGAGCTAGTCTAAAGACCTTTAATAATAGGGTTATATCCCTATTGTTCTGTAGTTTATTTGATTTGTAGGCATAAAGGAATGGACTAGAGCAGTACTTCTTTTTTAATGTTTATTTATTTATTTATTTTGAGAGAGAGAGTATGAGCCGGGGGGGGCAGAGAGAGAGAGGGGGAGAGAGAAAGAGAGAACGAGTGAATCCCAAGCAGGATCCATACTGCCAGCGCAGAGCTGGGCACAGGGCTTGATCCAACAACCCATGAGATCATGACCTGAGCCAGAATCAAGAATCAGATGTTTAACCAACTGAGCCAGCCAGGTGCCCCTAAAGCAATGCTCTTCAATCTGTGCTCAGTGAGAGTTTCTCAGCGGTGGGTGGGAGAAGGTCAGGTGGATGCTGGGGTGAGCTGGTGAGACACAGGCCCATGCCTCTTGCGTGAGGTATGTGCTACTAGATCCAGAAGAGATACACTCTTCATCTAGTTACTTAGTTCCAAATTTTCAATTCAGGCCAGAGATGATCAGGAAGAAAATGTTAATGGTGTAAAGCATTGAAAATTCACTTTGAAATGAGAGCATTTCTTCTTTAAATATGGTGATGGTGGAGGGCACTTGAGGGGAAGAACACTGGGTGTTGTATGGAAAACAATTTGACAATAAAATATTATGGAAAAAAAATAAATATAGTAGGTAAGAGAACTCTCATTGAGTTTTAGTGTATGTACATTAGAGATCTATACAAAGAGATCACTGTGTGTGGCTCATAGTAGGTACTCAATACATGTTGAATGAATGGATGCAGAGGAAAGCATATATAGCAAAACACATTTAGTCTATTTATTACTTGAATGTTATTGGTGGAAGAAACACTGAACATATTTGTTGTGTAGAAAAGGGGCCAGCATATTTTCTTATTAAAAGGACCAAGTAGTAAATATTCAGTTTTGTGGGTCACACTATCAGTGTTACAACTATTATCTCTGCCACTGTAGCATGAAAACAGCTATAGGTAATATATAATTAAATGTACATGACTGTGTTCCAATAAAACTTTATTTGGAAAAATAGGCATCATGTCAGATTTGGGGGGCCATAGTTTGGTGACCACTAGTGTGGAGCACAGGCATGATCAAACGTCTCAGCTTCAAGGTATATTGAAGGTAATGAATAAGAATATTAGGTTAGGGCTGCCTCATTGGTTCAGTCAGTCAAGCGTACAACTCTTATTTTCAGCTCAGGTCATGATCTCCCAGTTAGTGTAATTGAGCCCTGAGTTGGGCTCTGTGTTGATAGCATGGAGCCTGCTTGGGATTCTCTCTCTCCCTCTCTCCGCCCCTCCCTGCTTGTGTGTGTATGTGCATGCCCATGTATGTGTGAGTGCACGCACATGAACTGGCTCTAAATAAACTTAAAAAAAGAATAGTAGGTGTGAGTATCATCACTAGTAGTGGCTTATTGTTGGATCAACATTTTGTGTAAATTTCTATTTCAGAATAGATGAATAGAGAGCAACTACATGTATGTGTGAACAAATGTTCATTTCATTTTGCTATCATTTCAGCAAACTATTCCTTTCTTCTTTTAAGCTTCTGTAAGGTGCCTCTACATAATAGAATGTTACAAAAAATATATACTTCTCTTTGAAAATAAGAAGTCCTACTTATGAAAAGCATCTGTCATAGATGCAGAATTTTTAACCTATAGAATTAATTCCCTTTCTTTCTTTAAAAAAAATTTTAAGCTTGTTTATTTTGAAAGAGAGAGCACAAGTGTGGATGGAGCAGAGAGAGAGGGAGAGAGAATCCCAAGCAGGCCCTGAACCATCAGCGCAGAGCCTGACACTGGGCTTGAACTCATGACCTGAGCTGAAACCAAGAGTCAGATGCTCAATTGACTGAGTCACCCAGGCGCCCCAATTCCCTTTCCTTCTAAACCTGATAAAAGCTTTCTTTAGGAAGGACCCAGGAGTAATGGAATCAGATAAAGTCAGTCTATTAATGGTAAGCAATCCAACATGACTACATGCAAGATGCTGAACACAGTAGAAACAAAAATGGCTGACTCATAAATCAGCACGGATTTTTTTCATGTACTACAAAGCTACTCTTTTTATGGAAACCCTGACATATTTGTTCTCGTCCTTTATCTGTCTCTATCTCTGTCTGACTCTCTTTTCACACACACACATACACACTCACACACGTGCACACACACAATTTTGTATAATTACTGGCACTTTTAAAATATTTTATTATTATGGCACCACAATACTTATATTGATTACCGTAACTGCATTACTTCAAATCATTCCAAATTTGAGCTACTTTATAAGAAGATCAGGACATTAATTGTTTTGGAATTAGAATAAAAGGAAACAATCTTTATGCAGGGTGGATTTACAATATAATACTAATTATCTCATTAACCTTACCTACAGACCATTAACATGGTCAAAAAAAAATCCAGGAATGTACAGTATTTCAGGGCACAACATTTGTTATTAAAAACAATTTATAGCTAACTTGGAATAAATATCATTATGCAAATTCCTTTTAAAAATATCTGATATATATGGAAACCAACTTGACAATAAACTATAAAAAAATAAATAAACAATATCTGATAAATAGCAAGCAGCTAATTAATACAAACTTGCATGGTTGTATCTAGAAAGTATCTGGAAATGTAGCAAATTTTGTCCTGAGATTTTGTGTAGCCCTAAGTAAATCTTTCAGCTTTTACCTCAGGTTTTCCACTTGTAATACAGGGTGTCATTTTTAGAATCACAAATGTACCATAATGAGAAATTAGGTGAATTTATCTGACAATAAGCTTTTATTTTTATTTTATGTTATTTTTACTACTAATGTTCCTGGAATTCAGATGAAATGACTTGTTTATGGTCTCATAGCTCATTGGAGCTCTAGGGGTGCAGAGGGTTTTTCTCTATGCCAGTGTGGCCTGACTTTGACAAGAATGGGGATTTCTTGGTGAAAGCAGGTGGTCCAGGCTGGGGCAGTGAAATTATTTACTCAGCAGTTTCATCCAGCCTCCCTCTGGCTTCACCACCCCTACAGTTCTCTCTGAGTTCAGCCTTCTCTGGCAAAGCTGGAGAGTCAGGGGGGAGGTTCTGCATTGCTGTTCATGTGAGGCTGGTGCCCTGAAGTTCCTTGGTGGTCCTTCCCAACACCTCAGACATGTCAGAGAAACAGAAGCCGTTTCTAGCTTCTGTTCTGTAAAACAAGATGATGGGAAATGGGGCATTCTGGGAAACTGTTTCTTCCTTGTGTCCGGCACTCTACTACTGCTCTCGGTTCTCACCATTCGTGCATACCCTGCACAGTTTTAAAGGCTTAGGCAAGAGTACAGTAATGTATGTTGTTCTCTAAGATAATGCACTTTCTTGGAGTAAAATCACCAGATTTTGGGTGAAGAGACCTGGTCCCAATTGTGGTTCTTCGCTTCCCAGATCTTCTATTATTTGTAGCCTTGGGCTCATCGCCTGGCCTCTGAGCCTCACCTGAAAGGAGGGGGTACTCCTCCTACTTTAAGGGTATAGTGGTGACGAGAAAGAGAAATCCCAGCTCCACCATTTCTTAGTGGCATGTGACAGAGGGGAAGTTACTCAACCTCTCAGTGCCTCAGTTTCCTCATCTATAAAATGAGGATAATTACATAATATCTGCTTCATAGGGTTGTTGTGAAGATTGAATGACTCCATGTGAAGCACTACGAGCAATGCCTAGCACATAGCAAGCATTCAATATATGTTAGCTATTCTAATTATGGTAATAATATAAAACTGCATTGACTAAAAGAACTAAATTAATGTAAATAATTATTTATTAGTACCTAAATAAGAGTTGAGTCTCAATGCATTTCTCAGAATGTGGGAATCCATCAGTATCTGATAGAAAGGATTTGTTTCAAATATTACATTCTCTCCATTTTCCTTTTCGTTTCTTTTTATTGTAGCTGTTTTTTCTTCTCCTTACCTTCAATTTTTCTTCCAATTCTCTGGGAAATGAAAAGTGATCTTGAAGGGAGAAGATGAAATTCTTTCTACTCCTTAGAAAAAAAGAGGCTATAAACTGCAATATAATAATGCTAACAAAAATAATATGTAGTCAAATCTGCAAGCAGCAAAGACAAACTTAGCTCAGCTCTGTTTTCAGGGTGGCTTGATGAAAGCCTGCAGGTTGTTCAGTGGGTTGTAGGAAGCAGGGCACAATTCAGGCTGTAAGGCATCCCTGCAGTCCAGTAAAATTGTTGAGACTGGGTGGGAGAGGGTTTTTTCAAATGTTTCTCTCCCACATATTTGTAAGTTTGAAATGACACAGGTTTATTAGGTCAATAATGATTCATTCACAAATACTCTGGGACAAATACTCTGCACATAGACTATTGGGACACTCATCTGAAGAGTGGGTGTTGTAAAGGCAGACAATGGTAAGGATGTGGGGTATGTGTTATGAGGCTACTGGGTGGTGACCAGGAGGCGTCTGGGTAGATAGCCTACCAGTTCCTCATGTGTGGTTTCTGTCTGATTTACACAGCGTGCTCCTTGGACGAGGAGTCTGCGGGACACTGCCAGCTGTCTCTAAACAATGACTGGTTCTGTAGAGAGAAGACGATTCTGAGACCACCGGATAGTGGTTGATATCCACTGCCACCTCTACACCAGTCTGTCTATGTGTCCATCTATTTCTCTCTGTCTCATCTATTTCTGTTAATCCATTATCTATCTATCTATCTATCTATCTATCTATCTATCTATCTATCTGTCTGATTTATTCAACCATCAATCATCTGTTATCTATACATATATCAATCATCTATCATCTATCACATGTATCTATCCATCATCTATTTATGCATCTATCATCTATGTATATATGTATGTATGTATCTATTACCCATTCTTCCATCTTTCCATCTACAATCTTAGATTAAATTGAATTTAAAGACACTCTTGCAAGGCACGTGGGTGGCTCAGTCATTAAGCATCGGACTTTGGCTAAGGTCATGATCTCACCGCTCATGAGTTCGAGTCCCACATTGGGTGACCTGAAGTCTTGCTTCAAGTGGACACGAGTCCCACCTCAGGTGAGCATGAGCCCCACATCAGATAAAACATGAGCTCCACTTCAGGTGAGCCCCACTTCTCTCTCTTTCTGCCCTTCTCTCACTTGTGCCCCCCTCAAACAAACAAACAAGCAAAACAAAACAAAAACCAAAAACACTGTTGCAGGAATTGTCAAGAATTCACTTTAAGTGAGGGGATACTAAGTGTCTTAATCCACATTAAGGACAAACTGTGAAATGGGTTTAGATAGTTAGTCTCAGTGGACTGGACTATCCATAGCTTAGTGAAGAAATCCCTCATTTGCAAATTGAAAGAGTCCTCATTAAAGCTATGTAACTTAGCTGATAAGAACAATTTCAGAAATTAAACTGAATTTGAGCAATAGTATACATATTTAAATTCCCCCAAGAATGTGGTTATGCAGAGAAGAACAGCAATGGCCTGTTGTACCCATAATCTGTGCATTAAGGAGCCCCACAGTGCACATTTACACAGCAGACCGTGGCCCGACTTCAGGGGCAATGAGCTGTGGACTGAACACTCATTGAGAGCTTCCAGGCACTTTCCCTTACTTGGTAGTAACTGTGCCAGTGGAACCCTTACGCCTACTTAGGAGCCTAGTGTAACAAGCAGGATGAAATGAATGCATTTCTGCCTTTACTTCTACAAAGTTGTTATTTTTTTCCTTTAAAGGTTCATTGCTATTGGCATTAACTAAACACAAGAATTCCCAGAAATCTGACTTGAAAATGAGAGTTGAAATCTATGCTAACAATGTTATTCAGAATTGAGTCATGTTATAATATACTATATATCATATATTGTCAAATATTGCTTTGGTCTACAGACATAATTAATATAAGGTAGCCATTAATAGTATGATATATGATCCAGGGACCTTAAATATAACAAAATGCAACTAATATTTATCTCTAATGTACTATAATCTTTATTCATATCGCAAAGCATTAACAAAGGGTATATTCTTTAATGTTACAGTCCCAAGGGTTTATTTGAACTTTTTTCTGGTTTAATTAGCTTATTCATTTTAATTAGAGTACAGTGCAACATTTACATGGTGTTTAATCTGAAAGCTAATCCTGTTTTCTTAAAAGATTAAGTACAGTAATAAATATAAAATAATGGTGGCTGTATCTCATAGGACTGGTACTTTGGATACATGAACAACTTCTGCTGGAAATTGCAGAAATATAGATTTTTCTCTAGTATTCCTTTGTTAGAACATAAATGCCACCAGAATGGCTTTCGAACTAATTAAGAGCTTATACAAAAGCCAGATTCCTACCCAGCCCCTTGACTCATGGATGGTCATATCTTTTGGATTTGAGGAGGAACTTCCAAACCTGCTGTGTTCATGTATTTAAGCTTCCTTCTCACCCCCCTCACTGGAATTCTCCCCTCTCATGCCCAGTTCATCTTGATGAGGGAGGCTGACTTTTTATAGAGACAAGCATGTCTGGCACTGGCATTCTTCCCTAGCCCAGCTCTTGCCTTTGGCAAATTTGTCGCCCATGTGCACAACCTGTATAGTGAGCACCCTGTCCCTCAGTTCCTTGACTTCCACATTGCTAATGGCTTTCTCCTCCATTCTGACACAGTCACTCACTTACATGGTCATGCTGTAGACTCGTCTTTGTCAGAGACTGCATTGCTTTGAAGTCCCTTACTCAAACATGCTACTCTTCAACCCTTACTTACTCTGCTTCCTGCTTCTGCTACAGTAGTACATGGCTAAGACTTCTAGTTCATCAACCTCTCCATTTCCTCCTATCTTTATTTTCTTCCCAATCTGCTTAAATTTCATGGTCATTTCAACCCTTTCTTGCAATTGCCCTTGGTCCTCTTGCCTGACTCATTCCATAATAAAACTATATTGGATGAACCCAATCATTCATTCACCTTCCCTGCATCCATCCCAAATGGAATCTTTTTCATCCCCATTTAAATGGGCATTTGTACACCTACTTTAAAAAGTTCTGGGGCACTTGGGTGGCTCAATCAGTTAAGTGTCTGGCTTCGGCTCAGGTCATGATCTCACATTTCATGGATTTGAGCCCCATGTTGGGCTCTGTGCTGACAGCTAGCTCAGAGCCTGAAGCCTGCTTCAGATTCTGTATCTCCCTCTCTGACCCTCCCCTGCTCATGCTGTCTCTCTCTGTCTCTCAAAAATAAATTTAAAAAATTTAAAAAATTTAAAAAAAAGTTCTCCCTTAGCTTCATCTTCTCATCAATTACCTCTTTCATAGTTAAGAGTCTAAGAAAACTTGTACATACATGATTACTTCATTTCTTCATGTCTTATTTGCTCTCTCTCCAGTTCTAATTTGGTTTTCACCTTCACTTACCCATCAAAATTCATCTTACTGAGGTTGTCAATCACTTTCATGTTATCAAATTTAATTGACACTTTTTAGTCTGCAGCCCATCCTACCTCACACTAACATTTGTCAGAACCATCAATTACTGCCATTTTGAAACACTTTTTTTCCTGGTTGCAACACCACCATATTTAACTACTACTCTCTTCTTTCTTTCCAACTCTATCTTGGGAGCTTCTCCTCTTCTATCCAAACTCTATGTAGAAAATCTCAGAGCTTGGTCCTGGGCTCTCTTATCTTCTCAGATTCTTGAGAAATTTCATTCAAAAGATCCTTAGGATTAAAAAATTCATCTGTTTGGAAAACACAAGTCCACAGAAAGACTTGTATATAAATGTTCACAGCAGCTTCATGCGCAATAGCTCCAAACTGGAAACAACCCAAAAGTCCATCAGTGGGTAAATGGAGAAACAAATGTGTTATTTATATAATGGAATACTACTCAGCAACAATAAAGAATGAAAAACTGTTACACACACCTCCAATGAATCTCAAATGCATTATGCTAAGTGAAAGAAGGCTGAGATAAAGAGTATGTACTAGATGATTCCATTTATTTAAAATTTTAGAAGATGCAAGCTGATCTATAGTAATAGAAAGCCAATCAGCATTGTTTGAGGATGGGGAAGAGGGAGGGATGGACTGCAGAAGAGCATAGGGAAACCTTTTGGGATGATGGAGATGTTTTGTATCTTTATTATGCAGTGGTTCCACAGGGGTATACAGCAGTCAAAACTCATGAAATCGAGCACATTAAAAAGGTGCAATTTATTATACATTATACTTCACTAAGATTGAGTAAAATCTATCTGCTGACAAGACTTGCATTTATGTCCGTAAACACAGATCTCTCTTATGAGCTTCAGACTATGGACCCAACTATTCATGTGATATCATCATATTGATATTTCATAAGCATTTCAAATTTGTTTTTGTGGGACTTCATCTATTTATGCAATTTGATTAAAAATGTGTTACAAAATCCACAGCCTATCTGAAGTAAAGTGATTTGTCAATGGAGATTTAGATAATAGGTATAGCATAGAAGAAGTACTTACATATTTGTATATTGTCTAATCAGTGTACATGTCTAAGAATCTCTTCGTGTTCTTTATTGTTAATTGCATTATTCCTGGTTGATTTTGTATTTCCTATGCAATAAAAAAGTAGCAATACTGTTATTACAATGACATGGCCTTTCAGAACTTTGTGCATTGAAATAGTGTACATCTTCTTATTGCTGTAGTACCTTAATACCATTTATTTTAATGCTGGTTAAATCACTACTCATGATACTGCATCATCCACCTTGCCACCCTTGAATACTGGCTTCTAATAATCCCAGATTGTCCCGTGCTTCCTTGATGATTACAAATGCAAGTCTTACTCAGAGTATGTAGGAAAATGCAGTTATTTTCTTGTAGCTTAAACTTTTCATTCTTAAATTTATGGCCTAAATATAGAACAACACATCTTCCAACCATGCCTTTTCTTGAACACTTCAGGTTGGAATCACTGTATTCAAAGAATGTGATCTCTTACAGTGTTAACTGCACCTCTGCAGGGCACAGGGATGAAGAATCCATGGGCAGAGACGAGTGTCCATTTGCAAAAGGAATGTCCTTTCTTCATCCAGCACAGTTTGAGATTGACCTGAGATAGTATGGCATCACCACATTCACTGGGGGCTTGGAAGGGCATAGTGACATTGGGGAACGATGGTCCTGAAAGCCCTCAGAGGGAATACACACTCCTCTGGCCTAGCGAGTTTGGAATGTCTCCCCCACTCCCTTGGGCCCTGGGATGCAGGCTGCTTTCCTCTGTTTGTAAAAGCAGCCACCAGCCACATTTTACCCTGCCGTTCTTCTCTCCAGAAGACAGATGTAGAGTGAGATATGGTATTCTCCACCTACTGACTCCCAGCTGACTTTGAAGATAAGCATCCAGTACCCTTAACGGGAAAGGTATGAGATACCAAGAGGAAGCTGTAAGCTTCCAGAAAAAAGTGGCTGAGTTCTCATGGACATAATTTCTAGGCTAGATACTGTTCCTTTAGAGTATTGTAACTGGAAGTACTTTTGGACTCTTAGTTTTAATTTTTTTAAGTTTATTTATTTATTTTGATAAAGACGGAGAACGCACAATGGGGAAAGGGCAGAGAGAGAGAGAGAGAGAAGACAGAGAATCCCAAGCAAGCTTCACACTGCCAGTACAGAGCCCAAAGTGGGGCTCGAACCCATTAAACCATGAGATCATGACCTGAGCCAAAACCAAGAGTCAGACTCTCAACTGACTGAGTCACCCAGACACCCCTTAGTTTTCATTTCTAACGTCACTTACTCTTAATTTAATTTCTTTTTTTAAAAAATATATGTTTATTTATTTTTGAGAGAGAGAGAGACAGAGCATGACAGGTGAGGGGCAGAGAGAGAGGGAAATACAGAATCAGAAACAGGCTTCAGGCCCTGAGCTGTCAGTATAGAGCCCAAAACAGGGCTTGAACTCACAAACCGTGGGATCATGACTTGAGCTGAAGCCAGATGTTTAACTGACTGAGCCACCCAGACTCCCCTCTTAATTTCTAAACGTGAAGTTTCTCAAATCATTCTAAACGTAGAAGCCTTCTTTAACTTCTTAGGAAGTACTGTCCAGGCCTGGCCAACCAGTCAGTAAGTTGTCATCTTATCTCTGGTGAACAGTGTGTAGTTCTGAGGCCCATCACACCACCTGTCCCTTGTTGGTGGCCTCATACGGTTTATTTTTTAATCTTTAATTAAAAAAATTTTAATTCCAGTATAGTTAACATACAGTGTTGTGTTAGTTTCCAGTGTACAATATAGTGATTCAACAGTTCCACACATCACCCAGTGCCCATCACAGTAAGTGCATCCTGAATCACTGTCACCTATACTTCCCCTCTGGTAGCTGTCAATGCAATAAGACTGATTAAATCTATCATCTGTTACGTTTTATAATCATTATTACCTGGCACCTCACAGCATCGTCATGGGAGAGTGATGATTTACTCCATTTTAAAGATGAGCAAAATGGCATGCAAGAAAGATTAAATAATTTTCCAAAGTGTGTCTAACTCTAAAGAACTCAGTGTTTCTATCTCAGTTGTTCTCTCAGAAGGAATAAAACACAGTGTGTTTTATGTCACCAGAGAAACTGGTTTGGAGAAATTTTGATAAGCCAGTGCCAAATTTCTGTTTCATAGGCTACTTGTTCTTGGAGATGGTGAGCTGCAAGAGGAAATATACCTCCTTAGGAGATTAAGCTGGACACAGCCTGCCCATCTGCTCTCTTGGCAAGGGCTGACATAGGCTGCCTTTATGAATAAGGGAGATGGAGCAGGGCATGTCACCGGCCAACAGTGCTGCTGGCACTGAGGCATGGAGCCAGACAGACTTCTAGGCCGGCTGACTGTTGTCAACATTTTAGAGGCCATGGAGTAGACCTAGTGAAAATTGTAAGTCTTGAAGGAAAGGGATGAAGGGGAGTCTTGATAGCAAGACAACTCCAGTGGTGGAAGGAGACCCTATTTTGGCCAAACAACCCTGCTGAGTATCATGGTAGGTGCTGTGGTTAGAGCAATAAACAAGAGAGTATACTGGGATAGAATGACATTAAGTATACATTGATGCACATAATTATTTAATTACAGTTGTGATAAACTCTATGATAAAAAGTAGTGTGTTCTTTGATAGCATATAGTGGGAGGTCTGAGTCTGGGTGTGGGATGGGTTTCAGGGAAGTCTTTTCTTGAGAAAATGACATCTGTAACAAACCCAATGGGTTGTTTGTAGCACACCTTATAGATTGTTTAGCAAACACTCAATATCTCTTTCCTCTTCTTTCCTTAGAGGACTACCATCCTCCATTTTAATTTTTATGTACCCAGCTTCCTTTATCCAGCCATGTTCTTCAGGGAAGATGGCCCCAGAATATAGGTCTTGATTGATCTGAGTTAATAATAATGGACTTAGTGCCTTTGTCATTTATTGGTTTAGGTGTGTGTTAAGTTAGAGTCTAGAGGCAACCTTTTCTTCCTTCAAACGTTGTCATGTCTGGTGACTTTGAGTGAATCTCACTTGAGGACAAATCCCACTCATCAAATAAAGAGCAAGAAAATGGAAAGAATCTTGGTTCTTGTTAGCTTTCTTAACTCGATAAATCAACTGTTGAGTGTCCCTAGCTTTAGATTTTTTGATGTGTTTCTCATTATGTGAGCCAGCTGAGTTCGAGTTTCTGTTATTTCCACCTCAAAAGATGACAAGAGTTATCTAGGTGATGCGTGTGAGTGGGAGGACCACTCCAGACAGAAAAACAAAAAATGTGTGCCCTGAAGTAATAATGGAAAGCAGTTCCATGTGGTTGAAGAGCAGTGAGTGAGGAGGAGTGGAATAAGATGAAGCTGGAGAGTGAGCAGAGGTCAGCTCATGCCACTGTCCTTTCTTGGACATTACCTAATAATTCATATTTGGGCTCCTTACAGGCATATCCAGGTTTATAATTCTTTTTTTTAATGACCCCAACAGAATGCTGGATGAATCTTACTTTTACTTCTGTGTAATGGAATGGGAATACTTATATACCTTGACGGTTTACAACATGAATGAAATTCACTAGTAATTGCTCAGTTCTCTAACTTACTTGGCTTATGTAACGATAGCCTGAAGTGGTTTCTATATTGTAGCTGCTGACTTGCTGTCTGGGGCTGCCTGAAGGCTCCCCAGTCTCAGTGGCCTTGAATAGGGTCCTCAGCATATAGGCATTTTGGGCAGTGCTTCAGAGAGTAGTTACTCTAGTTGTGTTTGTTATTACAAAGCGGGAGATCTTAAATTCTTTGGTCTAGGGATCTGAGGGAGAGTCTGGGAATTCTATCAAATAATGAGGAAGAAGTCTATTGGCTCTTGTGAAGAATTCCCTTGTAGTCGCAGCGGGTGGAGGAGGCCCAGGGGAGTACTAGGACCAAATGTATATCTATGGGCGGTGTGGGCTCTAGAAAGCTAAATTATTAGACGAGAAACCTGCCTGCTCAGCTCAACCTTGCCCATTGTCTTTGACTCTTCTGCACTTGTGGGGTCCTTGCTTATTTCTTACCAGGTTCCTGTGGCTGTCGGCTGTCAGGTGAGCCTTCTCTGGATTTAGCCGCTGGACCCTGAATTCCAAAAGCTCAGGCTATGGAAGCAGATGCCACCTAACAGCTGTGTGAACTTGAGCACACTATATGTACTCATCTATAAGATGGTAATGATAATAGAGCTTAACTCCTGGAAATGTGAAAACCAAAGCAAGGAATCTATGATGAGGGCTTAGCACAGTGCAGATATTCAGTCTGTGATGTTATTTATCTAAAATCACAATTGCTGGTCATCTCTACCATCAGTATTTGTGGGTTGGGTTCTGACCCTCCCATGAATGCAGTATGGAGGACCTTATCACCTCTGCCGTGGTCTCGTCTCCGTTAATGCAGTGCCACAATACAACTGTTTACTGAGCTATGTCCTAGGCCCTGTGAAGCTTTCAGTGTTCGCAGAACGAATACCTTGGCTTCACCATTTATTTCTCACAGTAAGATCTAATCCAAGAATACGACTGTGATTGCAAACTATGGCTGTAAAAATCTTTTAGGAAGTTTCCCGATAAAAATAGTTAGTGTTTTGATTTGTGCTCTTTGATAGATACATTGAACCACCTAAATCTACAGATTCATTACAATTGCCCCTTCATATTCAGAAAGAGTGATTTTCTCCCTCGTATGTGGACCCCTCTGGGATGTCTCCAGTGCAAGTACAGCTCTGAGCAAACCATGCTTTGCAAAGTCAGTTATTTGTTTTACTTCTGCCAGAATATTGAAAGTTTGCCTGGCGAACATTCCCTGAAATCAAAATGACTTATTATCAGGCTTCCTTTGCTTTTGATCCTGCTGCAGGATGGTGTGTTTTCCTAATGATGCAGAATCTCTCGTTAAGTTCAGGAAACAGGATATAAGGATAAGTCAATTGACTCAATTTATGGACATAATAAAACGGTCCCTATTACCTTCAGCAGTCAAGGCAAGACAAGGTGAAACACAGTGTTGTAAAGTTATTATGACAAAATAGTTTAGTATTTACCTGACCAAATAAAGTGAAAATACTGCATTTATTTTTGAAGCGGCATTTCAGACATTATGACCGAAAATTAATAGTGGTAGACGATCATTTATCCTGTCGCACTGGGATATTGCAGAGTTCACTCAAAGCCAGGAATATCTGCTATTAAATCATGGCAAACTAAAAAAATTTTTTTGAAGTATTTCCTTGTGTCTGCTCTATGTCTACTGTTGGCCCCACTGAGCCAGTGTTAACAGCTAAGGCATTTCTTTTTCCATCTTGTAATATAATTAAAAACAAATTTAGAAGCAGAATAGATGTTTTGTATGTTAGAGCTCTGTTAGTTTGGGGGAAGGCACTGGCAATGCACACAGCTGTTCCTGACAATTATAAACTCAGAAAAGAAAAAAAGAGAGGACAGAAACCAAATTGACCAAATATGGTTGCTTTTATCTTCCAGTGGGAAACAAGTCTTTGGGGGTGGCCATAGGAAGAATAGATGTATATCAAGTATTTTTAATCTGCCTTATTTCAAAAACAGATGGACATAGGCTCAAGGAGTATAGAAAGTTTTAAGTAAAGATATCCAAGGGGTACATATGATAATAGTAGCTTATGAAAACACTTCGAGGTTTGGGCTAAATTTCAGTTTATTTCTGGTTTTTAGTTAATTTCTAGACTCTGGAGTCTAAAGTCTAAAGTCATTTTATGTTTCTAAATTAGAATGGGACTATGACTCTAAGTTGGGTAAGCAAGACTGTTGACATTGAGCAAACATGAAAAACTCCTAAGTTTTGTTTCAAATATCCAATAATTTGTTTGCATGTGTTGACTGTGAGTTGCAGAGTACCCAGCAATAAGATCCTTCAAGTCTTTGCCAGCGATCACTGGTATTAGGCCTGTCCTTGGTAATTCTGAAATTCCATCTGGCCATGTTCTCTTCCCCCTCTCCAACTCCCAATCCATCTTGGTCTGGCTGGCTTTGTTTTAAAATTTTTAATTGTTCTGATCGTTCTATCCCTTTCTAACATTCTGCATAATTTATTCTTTATGTTTAGTATTAATTGTTTGCCTTTTCCACTCCACCACCCTGCAATGTAAAGCCTGGGTCTTTTGTTTTTTGTTTTTTTTTTTTAGTAAGCTCCACACCCAGTGTGAGGCTTGAACTCATGACCCTAGGACCAAGAGTCACACCTTACTGGCTGAGCCAGCCATGCACTCCCAAGCCTAGATCTTTGATTTATTCACCAACTTAATTTGATAAGCAATGCTAGCAATGCCTGGCACATAGTAGGTGCTCAAGAAATACTGTTGAATGACTGAATCATATCCTTCTTTTGCCTAAAATGTGATAATCATTTTCATTGGCTTTGTGATAAACTGTAACTTCTTTATGTGGCATGTACAATCCAGATCCAGTTTAAATATCCAAATATATTTCTTTTCACTTTTCTCCTGAATGGTTCCAGCTCTACCAAACTATGGCCTATCTTGCATATGGGTTTTGGCACATGCTGTCTTTTGCTTAGATTTTTTTTTGTCCTCTTCCTGAATAACTGATTACGTTTTGGGGACTTAGTTTAGATTTTTTTTTCCATAAGTAACTTTGCCTGGCCTTCCAAGTCTGGGTTAGGAGCCCCTCTTGTATATTCTACAGCATGTTATACTGCCCTTATCATAGCAAATTTATATGATATTGATTGCCATGGACTAACCATCTTTCTTTTTTCTCCTTTAACTTGTCACTGTAGGGAGTAAAAGCCAGGCTTGCCTTGTTCATAGTTTTCTTCATGTCAAATGCATTGCTTAGGACCATGTATGAGCTTTCTTGTATATGTGTGGAATCAATGAATCAACATAAAAGGAAGGGTATGTAACTCAGACATCAGCTATGATCATCCTACCCAGAAAGATCTGGGGAAGACTGGGTCAATGCCCTTGTCCCAAGCATTTTGACTGTTTTGGGGGGCTTATCACTTCCAGCCCTAATTTCCTTTTTGTCCCTTAATTTACTATGGGGCAGTGGTTAAGCATGTGGTCCTAGAGCTCCATCATCTAGGCTAAAATCCCGCCCTAGCCATGCTGTGCTGATCATGTCATCAGAGAAATCCAAGAAGCTCATCCTCCCAGATCTTCCTTGGGCTGATCATCCTTTCAAGGATGGAATAAAGATCAGCTCTAGAAATGTATCACATTGAGCAGTTGACACTCAATGTGAAGAAAAAGTATATCAAAAGGTTTCTCTTCATTTGAAGGAATTCAGGGCATTCTTGTGTTATGTGGGAGGACATCATGCTGGATCCAGCTTCCTGAATGTGTTTGTGTGTGGCTCCAGTCTATTCCAAACCGAACCTTCTGGACAGCAGAGAGGTATGGAAAGGGGTTCCTGTTGTCCATCAAATGAGGGTGTTAAACGCAGAAAAAAATCCTCCATGTTACATTTGAACCATGCATAAAAGTACCCTGTGTACCTTTTTAAAAAAATGAACATTTCTGCATTTATTTATTTATTTATTTATTTGAAAGAGGGAGATGAGAGTGCACGAGCAAGGAAGAGGGGCAAAGGGAGAGATAGATTCTTACACAAGTGCCATGTTCCGCGTGGAGCCCAGTGTGGTGTTTGATCCCATGATCCTAGGATCACAACCTGAGACAAAGTCAAGAGTTGGACACTCAACTGACTGAGCCACCCAGGTGCCCCAACATCTTCATTTAAATTATTAGCATTTCTTTGTATTGTTAACAATGCATCAAAACTGGATTGTTTTCATCATCTGAACAGAAAATAAAATTTAAAGAGTATTGTGATGCCAGCTTACATGTACACACACACACACACACACACACAGTCATAGACGTACACAAAATTAAAATTGTTTTTGAAGGTATTAGAGTCGTGTGCATTCCTGATTAGACAGTGCCAATTCAACTGGAGAAAAAGGTTTTGGTCTATGACAGTTTTACTTTGCAAATTCAGAATGCTAAATGATATCAGCACTGAAAGTCTTCTTTGAGCTTTTTTTTTTTGTTATGTGAGAACAAATACATGTTTTAATACATATTTTACGAAAAAAAATAAGAGTATTGTGATGTCAAGCACTTTAATATACATAGCAGAGAAACTGATGTGGGTGTTTTAGAGTTCAGAGGACATTTAAATATGACTTCATGCTTTGTTCTTTACAAATAAAACTTTGGGGTTGATAAAATAAGAGCAACAACACATCCCACCCCTACCACTTACTGGCCTGTTAACTTCTTCCTGCCTCAGTTCCTGAACTATAAAGTGGGAAGGATTACAATAATCACAGCACCTACCTCATGATACCTTGTGAGGATTCAGTGCATTTGTACCGGGGAAGAACCGAAAGCTAAGATATAGTAGGTCTCAGTGTGTCTTAGCTCTCCGGATCAACTACATAAACAAGGCTGCTGCGTTTAGCAGAGTTTGCAATGAAGGTTTGGCAGGTCCCGAGGTTACATCACAGCAGATAAATGGGGCATCCCTGTTGGGAAAAGTCCTGTCCTCCTTCCCGCCCCCGGGATCTCTTCCCAGGGCACTCTCCCCAGCAGAGGGCTCTGGCCTTTGGCTGTCTTGCCAGCCCTTCTCTTCTTCCTCTATGCCTTTGCTTTTCCACAGTCCACACCTCTGCATTTCTCTGCACCATGGCAGCCGTAAATGCCCACCTCTTCTCTCTGTCTCTTCTGCAGCACATTTAAGCTCTACTACCCCCGGCAGACTTCCAGACTGGATCGACACCCTCTTCATATGCAGAAAGCTCAGTCCAATGACTGGGCTGTCTCCAGCTTTAGCAGATGCTCATCCTCCCTTGAACACGGCCATTTTCCTTCGGAGGCAGCTGTGGTTTTAAATGGCAAATTGCTTTTCTTCATCACAAGTAGAAAGAAAAAAATAACCATAAATACCTTAACAGATCTGTGCGCGCGCGCGCGTGTGTGTGTGTGTGTGTGTGTGTGAGTGAGAGAGAGAGAGAGAGAGAGAGAGAGAGAGAGAGAGGAGGAATCACATTGTTTGTGAAGCAGAAAACACTAACCAGCCCCAAACTTTTGCTTTTAAGGCAATGCACTTCCCCTTTGTGTGAACAGGTCTGCTGGAGGCCTCTTACTCTAGAGAAGCATCCTTTCGCTTTCCTCTCAAAAGTCCTCGCCTAAGTGCTGTGTTGGAAGCAGTCGCATGAGCAGGGTTGAGCTGCTGCAACATTGTAAATGCCAGCAAATAAAAGTGTCAGCAGCCGGGCTGTGGAAGGCTGGCAGAGCCCAGAGTTTAGTGCTGTTCTGTCCAGATAGGCCTTTCTGAGGGGGCTGGTTCATATCCAGCCCACACGAGTAGTGACTCAAAGCTATTTCCTACTGATGGCTCTTCCTGACCCCAGGAAAAGGTGTTTGGAGTCTCCAGCGCAGCCCACCAGGAAGGAGAGAGCCTAGTCAGCTTGAACCGCCCTCTCTCTGCAACAGATGGTCCCATCTGAGTTAATGGGTGGCATTTCCAGGGGTTGGTGGAAGCTTCCCTACCCCCACCTATGCTGATAACAGAATTTTTATATCACTTCTGAGGGGACCCATAATCACAGGAAAAATATAAGCAGACTTGTTTTCTTTTCACCACTGGATGTGTTTATTTACAAACAGGGACTTTAAACACCAGAGACACATATCACTTCCGGGTGGTAAAACTCTTCCCTGTGCTCCACAGACTTCTCGGGCTGTGCTGCTTGCAGCGCTGAGGGTCTGTAACAGCACAGTGCTCTGAGGGGAGCTTCAGCCATGTGTGCCCTGGGCCACTGCACGGATGATTCCTGCATTTGGTGAGTTGGCAAAAGCAAATAGTGTTTTAGGCCTGAGGGTACATTTTACATTTGCATTTGAGAGGAAAATGCAGCTTTGGGCCTTGAAATTGACTGTGTAGAGGAAAATGCTTGTTGTGGGTAGTGAATATTCATTGGCCTGGCTTCCAAAGCTCTTCTACTGACAGCGGGATCCTGGCGGCGTTGCCAGGAGGGTTTCTCCAAAGTGAGGTCTTAGGAGAGGAGGAACACAGGGCCCCCTGGTTGCTGAATACTCTTTGTAATTGGCACGTTAAAGGCTTAGAAATCATAGCCAGCCATTTCAAATATGTTTTCAAAGAGTGTTGAAGGTGTGGGAAAATGCCACAGATCATTAGTAAATGAAGGCAACAAGTATGATGCCGAATATACAGACCTAAACTCTGTGAAAGAATGGGTATTAGACATACACCAAAATGCCCGTGGCTGGTGGCAAGCTTAGGCGTCTATGTTAGTCTTACGTCTATTCATAATATCGGTGATTTCCAGGCTTCCCATAGTGAGCATGTATTACTGTTTAAATCTGCATAAAATAAGTGTTTATTTAAAAAATAAAATGGAACACTCCCATCAGTGATCGTTTTAAAGGGTTTAATTTTTTTTACAATGAGGCAAAATCTATTATTACTCTCTTTTATTATTCACTGTTGGAAGGTAAAATGGCCCACAGCAACCCTTGTGTTGCTGTGTCTATGTTCACCTCAAAAATAATGATGTTTTACATTTGCCCTGCGTTGCTGTATTTGTGACAGGCGCTAACTTTTGGGGGACAAGTCAGGACCACTTGGTTTTAGCTTTGATGCGAAAGCTTTCACATTTTCATTTTATAACAGTGTGATAAAATTCTATAAACAAAAATTGCAGCACACACACATACAGCACATATATCTGCATATAAACATTTGCCAGGTGGCGGGACACGTGGATGCCTCAGTCAGTTAGGTATCTGACTTCAGCCTGTTCCTGAGCTCGAGCCCCACGTCAGGCTCTGTGCTGACTGTGGAGTCTGCTTGGGATTCTCTCTCTCCTTCTCTCTCTGCCCCTTCCCTGTGTTCTCTCTTTCTCTCTCTCAAAAATAAATAAATAAACTTTTAAAAAAGCTGTAGGGGCGCCTGGTGGCTCAGTCGGTTAGGCATCTGATGTCGGCTAGGTCATGATCTTAGAGTTTGTGGGTTTGAGCCCTGTGTCAGGCTCTGTGCTGACAGCTCAGAGCCTGGAGCCTGCTTTGGATTTTGTGTCTCCCTCTCTCTCTGCCCCTCCTCCACTCATGCTCTGTTTCTATCTCAATAATAAATAAACATTAAAAAAAAGCTGTATAATGGTGGAAGGTAGACTACGATAAGTTAAAAATGAATATGGTAGCAGTGCCGAGGTGGCTCAGTCAGTTGGGTGTCCAACTGCTGCTCAGGTCATGATCCCACAGTTTGTGAGTAGGAGCCCTGCATCGGGCTCTGTCCTGACAGCTCAGAGCCTGGACCCTGCTTCAGATTCTCTGTCTCCTTCTCTCTCTGCCCCTCTGACAGACTCACGCTCTGTCTCTCTCTGTCAAAAATAAAATAAACATTAAAAAAACTTTAAAACTTTGCCACTGTTACTACTGTTATAATAAAATCTTATTTTAAAAAGTAATCAGGTCATTAGGTATCCTAAGTTGCCAAGCTTTCATTTCATTTCATTTCATTTCATTTCATTTCATTTTCTTTTTTTTTTTTTGCCAAGATTTGATTTTTGATATTTGACTATTATAGGGGGAAAAGGCAAATTCCTTTATGGAATAGCTCCAATCTCCTTCCTCTATTAAACTAACAGTGGCATATAAGGTTTTAATGGGCGCTTTACAAAATATATCCTTAGGTCATATCTATTCTGCCTGTTCTCATGTGCCTTTCATATTTCCATTTATGTTCTCAAATGGAAATCCTAGAAGTGTATTTTGAGGAGTAAATAGTTCCATGACACGTTTTTGAAAAAAGGATTCCATGCCTCAAAAATTTTGGAAACACTATGTACGATGTCACTTTTCAACTCTATTCTCAATTCATATACTCACAATAAATGTTCTTGAAATGTTCTGCAGCTAAGAAATCCCTTAAACTCTGTTTAAAACAGTATTTCTCAAACTTATCCAACCAAGATATTCAGAAGTACTACTTCCAAAGTGCCGCATGAGCCCACATCATCAAAGAAACATTAACAGACTTTCTTTTGCTGTTCTGAAAAAGAAACAAAAGAGCAGACAAATAAAATGAGCAGAATTTTCTATAAAAATAACACAAGAAGGGTTTTATGCTTGAGTCTTAATCCTTTGCCCCAAGCCTTTTGATTGACTGTAGAATCCCTCAGCTTCTCAAGGGATTGTAGTAGCAGCCATTGCTTAAATTCAGGTCATGGAAACACCAGAAGCCAGAGTATAGTTCTTCTCCGCCACCTCTGATAATTTTTATTTATTCCCTAACTTCAGGGTAATGGTTGTAGTAGCTGCGTGTTGATCTATTTGGTGTAGACTGTTGCCACGACCACCACCCAGCCCCCGCCCCCATCCCCAATACCGACCTTTCTTTCAGCTTCAAGTCTTTCTTGTTTCTTGACCTCAGAGTGACTGCATAATTGCCACAAGTCTCCTTTTGACACTTCTTGCTCTCTGAACTCTATTATGTGGGTTGGCCAAAGGATCGTCATTCTAATAGGTACATGCATGGTCTGAAAAAGAGTGTCTTTAAGCTTCTTAGCAGCAAAACTTTGACAGTATCATGCCTTTAAGAAAGTCCATGAAGTCTTCTGGGCCTGGTTTGTCTGTGATATTTATATTTTTCAAGGGCTGTGGCTATGTTTGTGCAGTGCCTAATGTATCGGAATCTTCCATTATTATCTCGGTGCTTTTGAAATTAATTTTTGTACTTATTGAAGGATAGGCAAATCTATAAACAAAGAGAAGTGGTTGGGATGTCATAGTTGTTTTATAAAAGGTATCCGTGACAAGGCTAATTGATTCAGGAGACTTTGTTTTCAATAAAGGAACAGAGATTCGTTTACTGTCGATCTTAATTATTCCATCCATCAAGCATTTGTTGCCCCGGGCAACTGGCATCATCTTTGCTGCTTGCTAATTTTAGCTCATTTTACTTAGTGAGGCTCGGTTCTTTTGTTTCATTTTTGTGGATTTGGATGAGGAAAGAAGGACCTGACATTTCTATAGGTGAAATTCTAAGCTGTGCTATGCTGAATTCACCAACAGAAGACATTCCTTTTCTTAAGCACTTGATTGAAATTCATACACTGTAGGTGTTTGTGGGTATACGTGGAAATGCACGGATGAATCCATAAATAATCGTAAATAACATGAACCTGTAAATGAACATTATCTAACCTACTTGCAAACAAGCCAAAATGAATAAAGAGAAAATAGAATTACCATCACCAGAGGATATTTGGTCAAGGTCTCAAAAGAGTACTGAAGTTCCGGCTCTTGGAATTTAAATATGCCTGGTGTTCTTTAGTTATATTATTTTTAAATTCGTTTTTGGTTTTGTTTTGCTGGACCCCAAGTACCATTCCATCATCCTGCACATCTCCCCAGTGCAGTCTGTTCCTTCATGTGCCCTTGCTCTGTCTGTCTTTGCATTGCACTCTCTTTCTGGACCCCTTTGAATATGTGCAGTTTGGAGAGAAGGGTATTCTAACGAGCTGTAATGGAGGGAAGAAAAGTAAAAGACAGGAATTTGCACAGATAAAACACAACAAAATACTTTTAGAAAAGGAGCAATTTGGGGCACCTGGGTGGCTCAGTTGTTTAAGTGCCTGACTGTGTCTCAGGTCATGATCTCGTGGTTCATGAGTTCGAGCCCTGCATTGGGTTCTGTGCGGACAGCTCAGAACCTGGAGCCTGCTTTGGATTCTGTGTCTCCCTCTCTCTCTGTTCCTCCCCCACTCATGCTCACTCTCGCTCTCTCTCTCTCTCTCTCTCTCTCTCTCTCAAAAATAAATAAACAGTAAAAAAAATTAAAAAGAGAGAAAAAGAACAACTACATGGCTAAAAATGCTGGGCACATATATTGTGACTGCAACATAAAACTTGTTTAAATACTGCATTTAGATTTTCACTTTATGTTGGGGCACAGAGTCACAGCTGCTTGGTACCTGCTAATCCTTCTCATTGTTTTACATTCTCATCATATGGCTATACTGGGTGTGATCATACATATGCAGTTTTCTAGTATAATAGGATGAAATTTCTAACAAGCTAATTCAACACATTTAATTGATTTCTCTTCCCACTTTTGCAGCATAGCAGCTAGCATAATAGTCCCCAGCTCACATGAACAGCTCCTGTCTTTGTCAGATATCCTGTTTGTTGCAAGGAACAGAAATTCACTTAAGGAAGCTCAAGTCAAAGTAGTGCTGATTAAAATGGTATAACATTAATCTCATGGAACCCAGTTATGGGAAATGTAGCTGAACTTTTTGGGAACTAGAAAGCCATCAGGAAGCTACTTTTGATCTTTCTGATTCTCTCTTTGGGCCTAAATACTTTTGTATCTATGCTTTCCTTCTATGCCATTCTCTTCCGTGGTGGACAAGCTTTCTTTGCAAGACCTTCAGGTTTTGCTCCTTCAAAATTAACGTATGCACGGAGACTGGCCACCACTTCCAATGATCTCATGGTTTCATACCTATTAATATCCAATAGACTCTCACTGACTTATTTCTCCTCTTCAAATGAGGGATGATTGTTGAGCTGTCCCAGCAGACTAATGCTTCATGAAGGCAGGAGTCAGAACTGTTTTGCTCATCAGTATATTCTCTTTGCCTAGTTCAGTTTATGACATGTGAACTGGTGAGTAAATCTTCACTCCAATATCTGGATCTCCTGATGTTGTCTCCTATATTTTCACCTGTTGTCTCCTAGATTTTCTTTTGTCTTTGATATTTTCGTCTCTTGGGTTGATTAAATGGTCTCCTCTTGAGTGCTGAACATGGCATATGAAAAATTGAAGAGATCATTTGAAGTTCTGAATGATATTATCATCCCCCAGAGAGGATATACTTTCGCTGCTGATACTTGGACAAAACTAATAGGATAGAGGGTAATTACCTTAATCCAATCTGAGATTGAGTTAATTCAAATTTGTGTTTCAGTCTTTACAGAGATTGTTTATTTCTCATTATTGGCTCACAACCTCCTCAGAAGCTTCCTGGGTATAATCTGAAACGAGCTCCCTTATGCCGAGGGCAGGAAGAGGCAGAACAAAGAAGCAGACCACTCCAGGTGGTAGGTGGCAGGTTCAGATAAGTGAGGGAATTTATGAGGCTTATCTCTGTGCATCTCCGCACCTGTCTGCCCAATCTGCGAAGTTTATGCTGAGGACTTACCTGGGTCCTGTCATGTAGACTATCCAGATGGTCTCAACACCACATCACTACCTCAAGTCTGTATCCTTGGGGCAGCTTCCGAGAGTGGGGAAAACAGCAGAGTGCTGATGACTGCCGCCACCGCCCCCCCAGTACTAGTAATCACTTATTCTTAAGGTGTAAGCCTTCAGTGATTCCAGTGGAAAGTTTAGGGGTGTTTCCAGGACCCTTAATCTTGGTGGGTCCAGAACTTTGATGTGGGGTGTGTGTGTGTGTGTGTGTGTGTGTGTGTGTGTGTGTGTCTTAATAGCAGAAACTGGGAACAAAATGCTCTTCTTAGCCTTCCAGTCTCTTGGTCACTAATGAAAATGTCTCAAGGAGAAAATGTCAGGCTAATGTGTGTGTACTTTCTTTTTCTTCTCTCTAGGATCTTAGATCTTGGGTCTTGCTACCTTGGTGGCTATTTTACTTTAATTTTTTTGGTATTTTATTTTATTTTTTTATTTTTTGAGACAGACAGAGAGAGATTGAGAGAGAGAGAGAACAAGAAAGCATACAGGTGTCGGGGGCGGGCAGGGGCAGAGAGAGAGGAAGAGAGAGAATCCCAAGCAGGATTTGCACTATCAGCATGGAACCCAATACAGGGCTGGATCCAGGACCTGACCAGAAGAAATCAAGAGTCAGAGGCTCAACTGGTTAAGCCACCCAGCCACCCCATGGTTTGGTAATTTAACTCATCTGGTTGTTCTTGCTGAGAGGGTTGGTTAGATACAAGTCTGCTCTATCACGGCCAGAAGTGGAATGCAACTATTGAGTAAATGAATAATATATTCTAGAGAAGGAATCTGATGGGCTTATCTTGGATTAGATGTTTCCATTCACTTAATCAACTGTGGCTAGAGGGGATGGATAATGTAGGACTCAGAGAGCATCACTCTTCCCAGCAGGCCTGCTAACCCAGGGAGGAGTGGGGCAGGGTACTACTTATTGTCATCATCATCATCATCATCATCATCGTCATCGTCATCATTCTTATTTATGCCTCATTTTTTACACTTCATGATTTATAAAACTCTGCAATCTGGATTTTCTCCTCTGGTTTCATTACTGTAGGGTCTGCCATCAGTATACATTCACTCTAATACCCTACAGTGTTTATCTTCCCTCATTTTTACCACGGGATCAACAAACCACCTAAAATTGAGTGTTCTGGGTCTTATAATGACTAGTTTTCCATTGTTCCCAACACCGTCTCTTTCCTCTTGTCCACCCTTCCCCCCCAAACTTCCCCATGCCCTGGGGCTGGGATAGCCATGTTTGATCATTATACCACTTCTCTCTGTCCTCTTCAATGCTTTTCACTCATGTGCTGAGCTCCTGAACAGCTAATATGTGTTTCTGTGTCTCAAGCCAAGTGTCCAATGGGGCTGGAAGGTTTGAGGACAACGCGTGATGACCGAACAGCAGGGCAGAAGGAAGGACCAGTGACAATATGCGTTTCAACATAAATTTAATAAGAGACCCCACCGGTTACCTCTCTTACCTAGAATATATCGCTTGGGATTCCCTCAACAAAGGCTCTAAATAAAAATATCTAAGTGAACTTGTGAGTTGATGGAAGCTAACAGTTTAGAAACAAGCAGTAACTCCTGGGAAGGGGTGCTTCATGGTGTGGGGGGCAGGGGGGGAGGAGAAAGGCAGTGAGTAAAAAAACAAGGTTTTTTTCTTTTCAGTTTTGCGTCATCAGTTTTGGCTCGGCTTATCTGAGTCTGGACAAATTGCAGCTTTACTTTACAATACTTTTTGTCCTCTATGGCCGCTTAAAGCTGTCACTTAAACATAGCAATAACATCATTATCACAAGAACTAACACCTACTGAGAACTTATATTCTCAATATGCATTATCACTTAATTCTTACTACAACTTCATGAGATTGGCATTATCACCAACACATATATAGATGACCACACTGACCTTAGAAAGGGTGAGTAATTTTCCCAAAGTGACATAAAGCTTAGGAAGTGGCCAATATTTGAATTCAGAACCCTCACTTTGCTGCACTATGTACATATACTTTAGATTAAAATGTTTACTTTTTTGAATTTCCACATAGTAAGAAAAATACATGGGAGAGTATGATTTTCTGTAAGAAAAGAGGCTGTCCTATAAAAGGTTAAATTAGTATTTCTATATTTGAGTATTTACTAAACCGCTATCACTAAATGCAATGTCTAGTCAAAATAGATGATGGATGCCAATCTCTATTTCATACAATAGCCTAGGGGAAGGCTGGGGTCCAGTATCATCTGGGGATTGAGACCCCACCTCTCAACAACAGGGTTGCTTCTGTTCCCAAAGGTGTGGCTCCTGTCCACCTGGCTGAAGCTGGCCTCATGTCCACATCCTAGCAATGGGAAGGGGAGAGGGAAGGGTACATATTCAGACTTCTTAAAATGCCGGGAGCTATAAATTGCACACATCCCTTCTGCTCTTGTCCTGTTTGTAAGAATGTAGTCACGTGACTACACGTAGCACCAAGGGAGACTGGGAGATGTAGTCTTTACCTGGGTGGCTGTGAGCCTGGCCAGAACTTACTAGGGTACTCTCCTCTAAAAGGGAGAAGGAGAAGATGAATACTGGGGGACGGTCCTGCTGATTTCTCTGACTGATTTCCAAATTAGTAACACAAATGATGATATGTTTATGAGTTTGTAAGTTTTAATGTTAGCTGGCATTGGTTGTAAGTGATTCTTTTCCTTATTTTAGACAAGACTATCCAGTCTTGGATACAATGAAGATAATCTGTATAATACTCTAACTCAAAGCAAATTCCATAGTCTAAATTATATTAAAACCAGAAGGGATTGCAGGACATCATTTTATTGCAAAAGAGATTAAAAATACCATTAAGATAAGCTTCACTTTATAACTAAAGGATATTTATGGGTGCACTTGTATAGGGCATCTGACTAGATATTTGGAAACAGCTTACAGGGATTAATTATAAACATGCTATCCCTTCTCTATTCGATTTGTAAGATAAGATTGATGGGTGTACACGCAGAACAAAAGGGGATTTAATAACAGAGATCAGCCTCACACCAAGTAGGCGGTCTGATTTAAAACAAACACAGCGCATCAGCAAGCTCATGTCTCTAAGCCTCTAGGCTTGATTAGCATCTTTGGGTAAATTAAGATTTCTTAAGCCCCCTGTCGGGGCCCATACAGAATGCAGTCACCTGTGTGACTCACAGCCCAGGGAAGATGATGACATTGAGGACTGAGGTTTTTATTTCCAAAGAATGTTTGCTTTGGAAATTTCTGCACATGGGTGTTTATGAAAATTCACCATTTTCACATATCCCAAGTATCATGTAAAACGAAATGCCTTTTTGGGTGCAGTGAGCCTCCGAGTTATTGCCACTTCCCATTATTTGGAGTAGCTTGGTCTCTGAAGTCGGGTTGTTTGTTTTGGAGATTGCACATTCTCTTTTTCTCACAGTTTCACTATCTTGCTTGCTCAAAGCGATCATTAGTTTTAGTTCATGGACCAGGAAGGAGCTTCTCCAGGGATGGGCACTCAAATCATAGAACACGAAGCTATAAACATCTCCCAGCGCACAGTCCAGCAAAGGATGGACAGAGGAGAGAACTGAACCCTGGGGGGTTAAGGGCTTCGTCATGGTTTCCTGGCTACCACAGGACATTTGGGCCTAGGACCTATGTCCCTAGACTCCTAGCCCAGTGCTCTTTAAATGCCCATTGGAATTTGTTAATTATGAATCTTAAGCAACTTGGGAATTTAATAAAAGTTCTCTGAAGTCCTATCTCTTTGTTTAAAATCCATTTTAGCGACTTAGGCATTTCCTAGCACAGGTAGTTTGTACCAAGGACCAGGAAGGTCTCACCTTGACCTACTAAGACTTGGACAAGTGAGTTATCTATATCCAATCATTGTAATTGTAAGTATGTGTGGTCAGCCCGTTAATTTGTTAATGCTAAGCGTTTAAATAGCCTCAGTTTTTGGAACTGTTTTGCATAATGATTTTGTTAATAAAACAGGAGTCAGGGCAATTGGATGCTGTGGAGGGTCTCAGGGTTTTTAAGAGATGTTTGGGGTGTCGCCACATGTAGGTACAGAGTTGAAGCTGAGTAAACATTTGTTGAACTGAGTTTGAGTTGAGTTTGAATCTGAGAATTAAGCCTCTACTTGCCTACTTAGCTGTTGATTGCATTCCTGGTGAAAATCAGCAGAGTCCACAGGGAGGGCACAGGAGCTGATGTGAGGACAGTGACTCACAGTACTGACTCTGTTTGTGAGTAGTGTGGCCCTCAGGCAGTCATTTATGCTTCCAAACCTCAGTTTTCTCATCTACAATGTGGGGAGAAGATCACTTGTTTCACAGCAGGGTTGTGAGGCAGGATTACATCTTCAAGTGAGATGATGTTTGTGAAAGTCTTTTAACTTGGGAGACACCATTCAATTGTGAAAGACATTGTTTTTTGTTATTGTTGTAGTAGCTTTACTGCTATATTACTTCAATTGTGGTTGATTTCCAGTTTAGTGGCCTGTGTTCTCGTACGTTAGGTTTTTACAAGCTAGATGGAAAGTGTTGAACTGATTTATGAGAGTGTTTGGCCCACATACTCATGTGGTGATCTGAGAACCAGACACCCAGCTGCGCACCAGCAGATCCAGAATATCTTTGTCAACAGATGGGTTGCCTTCTTTGGGTACCCCCCAAACCTGCTGGGGGAGGCCACTCAGCAGCTTCAGATCTCTCCAGGAAATAAGCAAGGATGAGCTGTATCAGACCAGCAGTACGCTCCTCTGGTCTCTAGGTATTTGTTCTCTGCAAATTGCCTTCGTGTACTGAAGTCTACAAGGCCATAGTAAGGTGGCCAAGAAGGCAAATACTGCCTTTGAGCAGTCACAGGAAATCTCTGAGCAGTCACAGGGACTTCCCTGTCTTCTGAACATACATGCATTGACAGTAAGAAACCCTCATCCTGCCTTGGTTCTGTCTTGTCTTCTTCCTCCTTTCCCTCTCCTTCTCTTCTCCCCCTCC
>NC_043702.1:53928607-53941999 GCF_006229205.1 Suricata suricatta
TTCTCCCCCTCCTCCTTCAATTTCTTCTTGTAATGAAATCCTATAAACACAAAAATCAGGGAACTTTTGTCCCAAACATAAAATGCTGCCTCCCATAGTTACCTACTTCCTTCTTAGAGCTTTACCTTCAAGAGAGTTTTTATGTTGCTTCTGTAGATCGAGGTGGGGAGAAAAATCTTAGCAGAGGCCTGGCAAGGAAACTGCACATGCAGGAGTTTGGAGGTCATTAAGTTCTTGGAAATCCAAGAACCTGAGGGATTCATTTTGTGAGGCACTGAGGCAGGAGAGGGCAAAGGGTGAAAGAGGCTGACCTTGTAAGCCAATGGCAGGAGTTTTCAGGTGTCCCTGTGGGCAGTAGGGAGCCACAGAAGTGTGGTAAGCAAAAGAATGACAAGATCAGGTTTACATTTGCCCCCCCCCCCCACTTCTTGGAAACTTTGCTTGTTTCCTTGGAACCTTTTCTTGGTCTCACACAGTTCCTGTGTCTCTGCATGTGGGAACCAGAGAAGTTATGTCTGAAGGCTTATGTTCCAGAAGAATAGACTAATGGAGTAGGAGGGCAAGTGATTTCCTTGATAGGGAGAAATAATACAGAAGCACCTTATTTTTGGCTTTATGGCAGCAGAGAAGATCAAGTACTCAGGTCAGAGTGCTTGTTGTCAGGGCCTGGTGTGAGGGGGTCATGCCCAGAGGTGTTCTGCAGCCTTACCATAGTCACATGCTGCTCCTATTGACTGGGTCTTACACACTGTTACCACAGTTTCAAACTTTGTTTCTTTAATTTGAGAGAGAGAGAGAGAGAGAGAGAGAGAGACAGACAGACAGACAGAGAGAAAGAGAGAGAAAGAATCTTTAGTAGGCTCCATGCTCAGTTTGCAGCCCAACATGGGGCTCGATCCCATGATTCAGGGATCATGACCTGAGCCAAAATCAAGAGTCTGGATGTTCAACTGACTGAGCCAGCCAGGCACCCCAGAACAAATTCAATTCTGATCAGCCCTGACCAGATCCATCTCTAGGCAGCCTGTGCTTTTTCTGGTTTGGAAGGAACCAAGCACTGAAAGCTAACTTCCACTGGAGCAAAGTTGGCCCTAAAATCAAAGGAAATTATACTAATTCTCTTGGTATCATTACCAAGAAATCACTGTGTGATTGGAAGTTGTCCTACATTGTAGGTCAACATTCTTGCCTTCTCAAGACAGATACAGGCTTTGGGCATAGAAGAGGGTTTGCTGGTTTACATGCGGGCATGTTGGTAATTCTCAAACAAACCAGAGTCCCTGAGGAGACCCATCCTGAAAATTATCATCTGAACAGGCTCTGTGTAATATGAGGCACAAACTCCACATGAAATGTGGTGATTTGAACTACTCTTTGACAAACTTATTTAATACAATTAAGATATTTTAGCAAACAATACTGCGAGGGAAATAACACCTTAACCTATAACTTGGAGAAGGAGTGGAAGGAGCCAAAGATGGCCTTGAATGATTTTATAATTTTGCCTGGGTCTGGCCTTGATCTCTTCTATCCTGAGAACAATTGGGAAGCAGTTTTCCTTTTGGAAAACCAGACGTGAGGTAGGGGTGTGTGTGTGTGTGTGTGTGTGTGTGTGTGTGTGTGTGTGTCCCTTTCCATCTCTGGCTGATTTTAGCCCGGGACACAGGGACTGTTTTTGTCATACACAGTTAGTATAAAGATAGAGCAGTGCTTAGTCTGCAGGGCCGACCAATTGGTGTGTGGTACTATCTCAAGAACTACTCTTAATTTTCATTGCTTCAAAAAGCAGCCTAGGACCCAAAGTGAGAGATATAGAGAGACTGGGAACTTCTCTCCCCTCTGGGGGTGTCCACCAGCACCAAAGTGACCTGCCTTTTGGGCAAATCAGCTAATGCTTTGACATGATAGGCTGGCATCTGTGAGGGATGCATGGAGGCCATTCTCATATTGATGGAAGATGAGCTTAGAAGACTTCTAAAGTCTCCTTTAACTGTAGGGTTCCCTCAGGAGAAAGAGAGGAGGAGAAAGAAAAGATGGGAGAGAGGAGGGAGGAGGAGGAGGAGGACAGAGAGAGAAACAATTACTTCCTGTCCTCATTGTAAATATGCCAGTTGAAGTGTAGAGAGATTATCATTGCAATTGTGTGAAGCCTAACTTAATTTCCTTTTAATTTTTTTCTTTCCCACTCCCTCTATTTTATCCTTGTCTTCTCTCAGTTTGCTGCTGCTCCTGCTTCTCCTTTTACTTCCCATTCTCCTTTCATAAGAAACGGTAAATAGAAGTTTTCTCTATCTAGTACAATGCTATTGGGAAAAAAAATCAAGAGTTTATTTTATCTGGGGATTTTGGAAACACTGACTCCAATAGAAACCATGAGAATGTGTGGTGGAACAGAATTGTGAAACATTTAGTCAGTTACATAGGTATATTTTAAAACGGACTATTCCGAAGGGTGATTTGATTAGGTAAATTACCCTTGTAAAAGAGTAACTTAATCTGTGAGACACTCTCCCAGCCGAAAATTCATACTACCCTAGTTTAAAATAATTTCTTCACAAATTGCACTTAAAAATAATTGGAAATTTTAAGAAAGCAAATCTAATTTTTCAATAAAAAAATCAACTTTTAAAATTCCTCCCTGGTGGTCCAGTATTATTAAATATTCTTCTGGATTTTTTTTTATCTTGCTTTATTGGAGGGAGAAAAACAATTATCTGTAAACGTAATTTTTAATGCATGGTAATAAAAATAAATGGCATAGCTCTGCCGCAGTTCACCTAAATCTTCTTCCCTGGTGGTCTAGTGGTATTAAATAATCGGTACCACATGTATTCATCATTTGCTGACAGCAAAAGAAAAACTTTGGCATTTTATTGTCTAAAGAAACAGGCATGATGTTATTTAGGCTTCTGGGGCGACTTGGCTGATGGTCTGTGAAGAAAACATTTCTTGGCTGGTGGGACTGTGCTTTTTGTTAATTTACGTGGCAGTTAGTACAGAACCAGAGACAGGCGCTCTTTACAAGGTTGATTTGAGTTCCTCTTGCAGGCTGCCCTAAGAATTTTCTAGCTTTTTTCTACATTAACTGGGACAATGAAAATGTATTAGATATTGCTAACTCTGTGTTGGGTGGGAAACTATTGCAATTGAGTAGAGCCAGAAAATGGCTATTGGACAAGGTGTGATTTTCTTTGCCCTGGTGCTGGCGAGGAGTTGTTAGCAATCTCAGAACATTTCAACTTGGCTGCCTTGCGCCTACTCCCTTCACGTGGATGAGGCTGAATTTATTGCTCCTTCTCGTATATAGCAAATTTCAAATTGGAAAATTGATGAATATTTCTGCCGTGTATATTAGAAATGATGCATTGTTTCCTTTTATGAAAAAAGATAGATTTATAAAAGCTGAAGTAAAAAAGTTAAGTCAGCACCCTTCCTGATATGCGTAATAAATACAGTGTTTGTCTGGAGCACCAGAAAACACATCGTTTGTCCAAAGTTCCCAGGTATGATCTGTGCATCAGGTTTTAGAAGGTACAATGAAACACAAAGCAATCTCATTTGTACATCTATTTATTTATACATATTTATTGCAAAAGCAATAACGTCACTTCTCCCTTAGAAAAACATGCCTTACATAATTGAAGTGACAGGCAAAAAAGTAGAGACATGATGGTTATGAATATTGCTATGTTTAATGAGGCGATTTTGTTCCCTGATGCAGCCATAGAGAGAAAATGGAGGCCCCGCTCCAGTGTGTCTCCTATTGTTATTTCTGATGAGGCGGCACCATGTCAGAGAAAAAAACTCCCAGTGTTGAGTTCAAATCCTACCACCATGCCTCATTAGCTGTGTTGTATCAAACAACTTAATTAAACTGCTTAAGCCTTACCTCTTCACTTATAAAATAAGAACACCTTACTGGGTTCTATAAGGATTGAGTGATCTCTTAGGACAATATCTAGCACATGGGAAGTATTCAGTATTTTCTAGCTTAAAAAAGAAAAATTTATAGAGAGAATGACCACTTTTCATGTTTTGGGGGGGGGGATTTGTTTCTTTGAATTGAAAAAACATCTCCAGAATTACTCTAGTCTTGGATCATTCCACAAAAAATGAGATCTTTTTTTAAAAGGGAGATAATAACCTTACAAATTTATAACCCTATATGGCTCCAAATCTACAAAAAGTACCATTCCCTGAGCCCATTTTCCTTAGAAGCTCCCCAAACTGCCTTCAGAGCTATTTTATTTTGACTACTTTAAGCCCTAGAAAGAGCAGAATGTGAACATTCAATGTTGTCTCAAATGTCCAGAGCTTGCCATGTTCCAAAGAGTCTATAAATGAGTACTTGTTAGATTGTTATGAGATGCAACTTTGGTTTCACTGTTTCAAGAAGGTCTGATGATAACTCAAGGAATTCAAACCAAAGTTGCACAATGGATTTCCAGGGTCCTGTCCTTGAATTGGACATGGTGTGTGTGGGGATGCATCTTCCTGAGAAGTCCAAGCATGAGCCGTGACATTTTCTCTCCTCAAATGTATAAAACAATTTACTTTCGACTCTGATAGAAATCTGCAGTTTGTAATTGAAAACAGGTGCACTGGGATTGAGTGGCATTGTTGCTGCCAAGCTGTGTGTGGCTGGAGTGAATCTCCATCGAGCTCCAAAGCATTCCTGATTTTATGACAAGTCTCTCCATCAGAGTCCTTATTAGTAAGTTTTATGTAGTTGGCTTTTTCGTGATCGACTGGAGAGGGAAAAGCTTTTTGTAAAAGCTTAGAAAGCTGCATTAAAGCCTTGGAGGAAACAGGTTTGAATTTTGCGGTGTTTTGATTCTAAATGATATTTGATGCTGTGGTTTTACCTTTCAACATATCCTTCATTGATGCCAGCAGCATCCCTGCACTTGTGGGGGAAACTCCCTCACAATGTAGCAATTACTGATTTATGTTCCAGTGATAAGAATGTGTTTTATTGTGGTCATAATATTTGTTCAATTTAACTGCTATGTACTGGAAAGTATCATAAAAACTTTTCCTCTGATCAAATATTATGAGACAAAGGATCATAAGCTGGTGTGGATACATGCCTGGACTCCCATGGTTTCTGTGTTCGTGCCACCCTGAAGAGAGGACAGGCTATGGTCCTGTAAATTTCTGTGTCCTTCTACTGATATCTTAAAGTCAGTTGCCCATATAGGTCGTTTAAACATTTTCAATGTGTTCTTGTCATCAGAGGGATTCCTTTTCAAGACTATTATCCATCCCTTTATAAAAAAGTTGAGAAAGACTTTTCATTTCTCATTACCAGATCTCAAATTCCCATTAATCCTTCCCCAGACAGTCTCTTTGAAAGTTGTGAATTCCACTGAGTTTTGCCATTGACATTTGAACCTGACATAGGCTCCTTTATAGTCGATGACCATCACTGAAGAAAAGGAAAAAACAAAAAAAGACCCTTCTTACCTATTATTGTGACCTATTATTAGGAGGAATGTGGAACCTCTACTAAGTGGGCAGGGCTGTTTCCCTGATGCTACATCACCACACAAGTTCCAGGGACAGGGCTCTGTATTTGTCTTCTATACTGCCACTGTCAGAGAAGTCTTCCCTGGTTGGTCTTCTCCAGCAGTTCTCCATAGCCTCTGGAGTCAAGTCTATATACCCTCAGTGATCTAGCCCCTGGTTATGTCTTTAGGCTCATGTCTAGGACTGCCCCACCTCACCCTCATCCTCTGTTTTACCCACTACTCTATCCTCCAGTCATAGGAAATGACTTGGATTCTCCAGCAGATTTACCATGTCATGTTCTTCAAGCCCAGCATCTTCTGTGTAGCCTTTCCTGCTGCCCCAATGGGCTTCCATAGCATTCAGTGTGGACCAATGGAGCTGGACAGGTGAGGGAATATACTAGATAGTGCAATGGAACCACCATACGAGGACTCTAGATGCTGTTCCTGATCCATTGCAATGTGATATCAAATAAGATATCATTTAAAATTTTTAAAATTTTTGTAAATTTTTTAGACAGAGAGAAACAGAGCATGAGTAGGGGAGGGGCAGAGAGAGAGGGAGACACAGAATCTGAAGCAGACTCCAGGCTCTGAGCTGTCAGCACAGAGCCCAATGTGGGTCTCGAACCTACGAACTGTGAGATCATGACCTGAGCCAAAGTCGGCCACTTAATCGACTGAGCCACCCAAGAGCCCCCAAGATACATTTTTTAATGCCTCTTTACATCTCCTGATAGGATGAAAAGAACATTTTTTGGTATATGCTTTCTTCCCTCTTCCACCAAGGATGGTGCTGAGTTCAGTCTGCTTCTCAGCAGACTCTGCCAGAGGAAGTGCCAGGACTGAAGAAGAGTGGGAACTATTTTAACGTGTAGTTTTTGGACAGCCCTTTGTTCCTTTTCCCCTGCAAAATGTGGTGACTTGTGTGGTGGGTAGTGGAGGACTCCATCGTTTAGCCCCAAGAAAGGGGAGAAGTGGAGATGCAGAAAAGAATAGGACATGATCAGTGGCTGGGGCTCCTCCCTGGGGAATAACTTGTATTCATCTTTTGAGATCATGTAGGTATTGCGATTCACAAATGGAAGAGTTTACAAATCTGACCCAGCTATAGATTTTAAATGCCATTTTTATTAAAATGCTAATAATTCATTATATTATAGAAATGAATCATTGAACTTCTAATAACTTAATTTGTAATTGTTAGGTCTGATAGTCCTGTAGGGATTATGGAAGGGAGTAGGAAGATAGGTTGAGGCAGGCGGGCACTGTGGTAAATCAGTGGGCTCTGGAGCCCGAGGCAAGTTACTTGGTCTCTCTGTGGGCCAGTTTTCTCATCTGTGAAAATGGGGAATAATAAAAGTACCTACCTTACAGAGTTGTTACTGAGAATGGATGTGTCAGTTGGTATAAAGTGCTCATGTCAGTGCCTGACGTATAGCTCATATCTCCTGAGTACTTGCTATGATATTTTGGTCACTTATTTCTTTTAAAATAGAAGCTGTCAGCTTTGAATACCTCTAAATAGATACCAGCCTTGCCTGTGTACTTATTTTCTCCCCACTAGAATCTGAGTTCCTTTAGCCGTCTTTGTATCCCTAGCCCTTACCCAGCAGGAGACAGTCATAATTATTTCTTGAATGAATTAATGAGCAAATGGTAGTGAACTAGTGCTTCTTCTTTCTTTCTCCTTCATCATGGAAGAATGAAAAAGGAGCGTGAATTCTGCCACGGTGTATGATTATTCTCTGGGGGTTGTCTGACCACAGCAATTAAGAATTCACAAAGATGATTAATCTTACACAGCTGTGCTAGTAAAATAACTTTGATAGGCTCATTGAACGGGAATTTCCCTAAAGGGTCATAGAAGCCATCTCCCTGCTTTTGGGCAGGTGGTTATAATATAATGCAGAAATGTTAGCTGTGTACTATTTCTAATAAATCTCCAAAAGAGAGAATTACTTATCTTCCTTGATACTAATATATAATTTAGTAGCCTATATCTCTCATATAGGAACTTCATTGGGTAGTTTTAAAGGCATTAAAGATTTAAGTGAGGTGCAATGAAAATGGATATCAGACTTTGGCATGAATTCTCATTCAAGTGGCTATTTTTCCTACTTTAGAGATTCTTTGAAAATAAAGTGGCTAAGTGTCAATATTATGTGGCCTAATTGTAATTCTATCTGAGAAGAGATCCATTGATACACCAAGTGATTTTCCTTCATGAGATCTTTATCGAGTGCCTTCTGTGTAGTGGGCACCTGCTTGGGGCTGGGATATGGCAGTGCATATTATTCACAGGGTCCCTGTCCTTTTGGAGCTTGTAGTCTAATGGTAAAGTTAGAGTCTGAACAAGCAATTAAAAGGGCACTGAGTACTTTTAAAGAAGATCTTGATCAAGGGAATCTTTCAGAGCAAGTGACCTTTAAGGAAGGAAAAAGGGAGAAATTCACTCAAACGAGGATGGAGAAGTAGGTAGGGGCCAGATCACACCAGAACTTACAGGTCACATCTGGTGGCTTTGAACCACGTCCACTTGCCTAAGCTGTATCATGTTTCCCAGAAACCCTTTTCCATGGATAGCTGTGGCTTAGTGTAGGTCATAAGAGACATTTATCAGGAGACTTGGAGGGCAGAAGTGAAGCATAAGAAACACTTTTTGTGTTCTGAAAGTTGGTGCAGGGCTCCATGTGCTGTGGCAGGTTCTGCGTTGAGATCTACCAGCTCACCCCATTGGTGTGGGGCGGCCTCCACCAGATCACGTCCTTCAGCTTCCTCAAGCCCCAGCTAAGTGCATGCTCAGCTCCATGTCTAAAGTTGAGGTTGGGGTTGGTGAGTGGCACACGGGTTCCAGTTTGTTGTCACAGTTTCCAGTTGTTCTTAGATCCCAGTTCATCTTCAATGTTTCCAATATGTCCTTGCTCTTGTCCACATATGGCTGGCCTTCTGATCACCAGTCTGACTGATCTATGATAACTTCAGTCTCAGAACTAGAAGCAGACACAATGGCTAACATAGACGGTTCCATCAGCTACTACAGTTGTGTAATGTCTACTACCCTTAGTGAATCCCTTTCTTTATCATGGTGGTTCTTCTTGCTTGATCACCTGCTGATTGATGCATCATGAGACGGATCTTGGTGTTTATCCTAAGAGCAATGGTGGCCATTGAAAGGTTCTAAGCTGGAACAGATTTTTTTTTTTCTATTCTGCCTGCAGCATGAAGACTGGCTTAGAGTGGGGGTGGTTAGGACAAGCACAGATATAAGGAGATTTATGGGCAGAGAATGCCATTGCTAGCCAATAAACATGTTTTTATTTTTCTTCCTGGCCCAGAATTAGGTTACTTCTCCAGCTCTTTCACAAGTTGGTAAGGCCCCATAACTGGGTCTTGAACAAGGAATGAAAGTAGATGAAGACGTTTTCCCTTTCAATGCTTGGCAACTCTTTATGCTCTCTCTCTTCCCTCATCTGCTAGCCACAAGCAGAAGACCTAGTAGAGGACTCAAAAGCCCTAGAAGATGGTGGAGCCATAGGATAGGAAGAGTGTCCTTGGATGATAGTTTGCAACAGGACGCCCAGCGCCAACTCTCCTTGAACTTTGCTGGTTGGAAAAGTACACTTTTATTGTGTTCAGTCACTTTGATTTTGAGCTTGTTTGTTAAAGTAGCAAGTATTCTTTAGCCTAAGTAGTATAGAATGTGGGCAATAGATAATCATGGAATAAGGTACTGGCAATGGAAATAGAGATATTTTAGAAGGTAGAATTAGTAGTTCTTGGTGGTTGATTAGATGGAGTGGTGTTACAGAAGGATACATTAATCATCAGATAAGAATATGTCCAAGTTCCTAGGTTGAATAGCAGGGTGAATACTAGTGAACTAAGTGAACTTGATATTGGTTCTGACCAGTAGCTTGTAATGTCTCATGATCCATATGGCATTTTGTGTTGTTTTTTTCTTCTATTTCTTAAAACATCTTTAAGATGATGTTACAAAGTCTTATCTCTATCAGTTTCTAATTTTTAGATATAAGGGTCAGCCTAAAAAAGAGGAAGGTGGTCATCATCGATCTTGATAGGTCATCTTCCCACCTATGTCCTTATCTGGGCCTCTTAATGAAAGACAAAAGGTGATATAAAATGAACATCCCCAGGGATATTTTTTGTTTGGGTTTTCATGGATTGCAATTGCTAAGAGCTGCTGAGGCTGCCTCTAGGGAAAAGATGATTGTTAGCCTCTACTGTCCAACCAATCCTTATGTCTTGGAGGATATTGATAATTAAAATGGACAACAGTGATTCTTCATTTCCTCTGGCTTTGAATATTCGTCTCTAGGGGTGATGTTAATATCCATGACCAAATGGGATTTTATTGATATCAGTTTTTATATTGATATCAGTCACCTACCAAGTTTGAATGCAAACCCGTAATCCAGATGTGGGAGACATAATATCCCATCATTAATCTCTAGGTCCACTATCTTCATCTCCTCTGCCTGCCTTCCTTTCCTTTCTCTGTTAGACTGGTTAAGTGTGCTGATTTGTTCACTTATTCATTCAACCAGTAATTTGTTCCGGGTAATGAACAGAGTACTGGGGATGCAGAACCCAACAGGATGGAGCTACTATGTTACAGGAGTTATACTTAGTGAAATCATAGACAAACAGTTTTGGCAGTTTTAGTCCAGAGCAGTAAGTGCTATGGAAACACGTACAAAGGAAACCAAGCCCAATCTTAAGGAAATCAGGAAGGCTTCCAGAGGAGTAACAGAGAGAGTGGGAGCTGGTGCCATGAGGGGAGTGGAGGTGGGGAGGAAGCACTTTTACTAAGGGAAAGCATGTTGGAAGGGAGCAATTTCCTGATCTTAGACCAGTGATCTTTGTGAGGCACTGTCCACCACACAGGAGAGAGAATCCCTTAGAGCTGCCCCACACTGTGCACAGAAGACTCTCATCCAAGGAAACTGAGAAATAGGAACGTCTTCAGCTTGCTCCTCCTTTGGAGTTTGTTTGGGATGTGGGTCTTCCAATATTTTGAATCTAAATTTGTCTCTGGATGTGTGTAGATACGTGTGTGTGTGTGTGTGTGTGTGTGTGTGTGTGTATGTGTGTATACACATCTCCCTACTTCTTTTACTCTCTAATGTCGTCAGACTGCAGAAAGAGACCCCGATGAGTTAGAGAGGGTAAGATCCTGGGACTGGATTCAAACCTACATTATATTCATTCTCCTACAAGCGTCTGGTAATGATGTGAGGAAGACAATGCTTAAAAATGCAAAGGTAAATGTACCTACAATTTTAGGCACCAACTTCCGAATGTGCCTGAAAATAATAGTTCAAGAAACATGGCTCCTGATGTATGTATGCAGCTGTGATTGGCAAGAACATGATTGCCAATTGGGGAAAAGCTGAAGTAACCTGGAATACACAATATATAAAACTTCCTTGGGATCTCCAAGGAGTGCTCAGGTGATTCAGATGCGGAGGTCCACAGAACACGATTTTAGGAAATGGTGTGATACAGAAAATCAGCTTAAAAAGATAGGTTTAATTTCTTTTTTTTCCCCAAAGCTCCATGGAATTGTTTTCCATTCCTCTTTGGCTCTTCCTGAAGACATTTCCACATGATGACATCGGGAGAGCACATTGGCAAATCACATTCAGGGTGGTGAGAGATAATGAAATTGAAGTGTCAGCAGTATGCAAAAGGAAGCTTTTTTTTTTTTTTTTATCCCTCCCAAGCCCTGTTATTACCTTATTCAATTTGCACTTTATTTTGAAGCACATGTATAGAAATAAGCAAATTATTAATTCAAGCTTGTCTTCAATTTTGTGCTTGGCCTGCAAACCTCTAACATCTCCCTTAGTTCCCCAGGCGGACTGCTGAAGGCTTGGTGATAGGCTGAGGCAGGCATATTCATTATTCAATATGAGCTGCAAGCAATTTGATATTTCATGTGAGCATGTGGCATGGCTGAGGGCGGGGGGAGTGTCATTCAGTGGAACATGGTCTAGGCTCCTACCATTTTCATGTTTAGCTGAAGGCTTAACATTAGCTGTGCTCACGTGTTTCAAGGATAAGGATAATTCCACCAGGAATCATGGCTACAGCCAGGTGTTCTTGTCTCTGTGACATGTCCTGTTTCTCTGTGTGGGGAGCACTTCTTGAGCCAGGCCATATGCTCAGCATCACGGGGGCTTCATGTGTTCCGTCTGGAGTGCTGGGAATAATGAGATCCTGAACAGTGAAGCGCAGAGTCCCTGGAAAGCAGCTATACTTGGAGGAGGTGGGGAATGCTCAGGGCCCCCAGTTCCTGAGGCCCGGGAAGCAGTTCTATATGGTGTCTGCATTGTCTGTCAACATCTCCCTTCCAAGGGAGGGCACACACACCGCTTGAAGGAGTCTTGGGCCTTATTCCCCATTATAGGAGAAATGGGCCTTGCAGTCTTCTGCGCACATTAAAAAAGTCTTTTCTTTTGCTTAAAAAGGTTGCCACCAGGCTTTAGGATCATAGAAGTTTAGAACAGAAAGGTCATTAGAGCTCATTTATTTTTTTTCTTATGTTTATTTATTTATCTTGATAGAGTGAGCAAGTGGAGGAGGGGCAGAGAGCGAGAGAGAGAGAGAATCCCAAGCAGACTCTGTGACTCGACCTCACCAACAGTGAGGTCATGACCTAGGCTAAAACCAAGTTGAACGCTTAACTGACTGTGCTACGCAGGCACCCTGAGTTCGCTTGTTTTGATGTCCTCATTTTTACCTACATGCAATCTTGAGATTAGAGAGATTAGGTGATTTGTCTGGAGACACACAGTTAGTTGAATGTAACCTGGAAACCAGATCCCAAAACTTAGAATCTCAGTTGAGTGCTCTTTCTACTAAGATACCAAATACTTACTACAGTGCCTGGAACACAGAGAGAACTAAATTTATGTGTGCCAAAATGAAAGTTTTCTTTGAAAACTGTAACATTCTCCTGAAATGTTCAGTCCAAGACATGTTCATTTTCAAAACCTTTCCACCATGTCAACAAAAGTTCTGAGAAATGCCTGCTGGGCTATCTCAGAGCTTGTCTGCAGCTTTTGGAGCTCTGGAGACTGATGCCTGCCCCTCCACCGCCCAGCCCCCTTCTCCTGGTGTTTTGTGGAGGGACGGCTCAGGTCTGCCTGGCTGAGTAATACCAATGGTCACTCTGGGTGAGAACCCTGTGCGTGCGTGTGTGGAATTAATGATGAGTAAACTGGTATTGGGTTTTCAGGGAAAATAACAGTGAAATAGCCTGCAACGCCTTCTCCCCATTTAGGCACTAAATGGCTTCCTTAAGCAACAGACCTACAGCCGATGGTCTCGGCGGCTCCTCTGGCTCGCTCAACTTGTGGCTGACTAATGTGCCCGGTTAACTGACAAACAAGGACACTCAGGGCACAGAGCGCCACTGAAGAGTATGGGAGATGACAAGGTTTTAGCTGAGATGCTGGGCAAATGAGCACGAGGCCCTGTTAGGGCACAAAGTGAAGTTAAAAACATGAAGAGGTAGACATAGAAACATCAGAGCGATGTTAAGAAGCTTCTGACATCTCATTCTGTATTTGCTTTTGCCTCAGTTTATACACACACATGCACGCACACACACAGTTGAGTTTATTGTCACACTCCAGTGCGGGGGACCAGCCCACACACCAGAGTCCAAGGGTCTCTGAGTAGGGGGTTGGTGTCGGCGAAATATCTATAAGAAAGAACACAGACAACATGAATGGTGGAAGAGACCACACTTTACTGTGAAACTTGGTGTCTTATATACCATAGGTGATTACATCATTTTTCTAATGATTACATTGTTTGTTACTTCCAGAAAAATTATTATTTCCAAGGTAGC
>NC_043702.1:53942099-53947063 GCF_006229205.1 Suricata suricatta
TGATTACATCATTTTTCTAATGATTACATTGTTTGTTACTTCCAGAAAAATTATTATTTCCAAGGTAGCAAAAACAGAAAATCAAAATAGAAACGAGGTACAACACAGAAGATCAAAAAACATAATTCATCACTCAAAATACATCAGCAGGGGTTTGTTTTAAGTACATAGTGATATTATTAACCGAAGCTTATGACAAAGCTATTTTTTCTTAAAGGCTTAAACAATAGTCTGTGAGTAAGGTGCCCGTAACTAGGGAGGAAGTTTCAATCAGAAAATCTGCCCAGTTACTGAAACCATGATTACCAAGTGGCATGATTAATAGGAGAACTAACCCCAGTCTCTGATCCACTTAGGTCAAGCAGTCACATTTTCAAGTAGGGGAAGCAGGGTCCCAAAGGCCACACAGCACTTCCGGCTGGATAGGCCCCAACACTCCAGGGGTGACTTTAAACTAGTAGTTTTCCCTGAGACCTTTCTAGAGAGTCTGTCAGATAAGAACTACTTTCATCGTAATATTAGGATATTATTGGTCTTTCCCACTTTCATTTTCTCATAGTGTTTTCCAGAATACACAACATGTAACACACAGCAGATTAAATGTGGGAGCAGGTATGAGAATCTGGTAGTTTTCTATTAGCCCAGATATTAAAGGGATTTGCAAAGATGCAAAACCATGCCATTATTCTTACTAAATTTTGGTTTGCTCTGAAAATGTAGTCATTTTTATATAAAATGTTATTTATCTTAGCATGTGGTAGGTTTATTATTGTTCTGAAACGAATCAACAAACATTTTAGACATTTCTCAGTTTTAATTTCTAATATGGTAAACATCAGTAGCTAGAACTCACATAAACGAAAGTTCTTTGGAGTCCTCCACAATTTTAATAGTCTTTTTTTTTTAAGAGAGAGAGAGAGAGAGAGAGAGCGAGAACGAGAGCACACATGTGTGGGAGTGAGGGAGGGGCAGAGAGAAAGGGGAAGAGGGAGAATCCCAAGCAGGCTCCATGCTGTCAGTACAGAGCCCCAAATGTAGGGCTTCACTTCACAAACTATGAGATCATGACCTGAGCCAAAATCAGTAGTTGGACACTTAACTGACTGAGCCACCCAGGCCCCCCCCCTCTGAAGCCTTCATTGTTTTTGATCCATAATGTGTGATCCTTATCGATTACCTACATGGCTCATCTAACCAGGCTTCAAGTGACTTTGGATTCTTTGCACAATCAAATCCATCACTTAGAGGTACCAACATCTGCAACCAATGAGGTTATATCAAAAAAATATGCCCTAGTTCAGAATGTAGATCCTCAGTATCATGGAAATTAAGTAGCTTTCAAGGATTCTGCTTTGAGGGAGATATGTGTATTGAGAATGTTTAAGTCCTAGCATGTCTGTTAAAACTTGATGGGGGCACCTGGATGGCTCAGTTGGTTAAGTGTCAGACTTTGGCTCAGGTTATGATCTCACAGTTTGTAAGTTCGAGCCCCGCATCGGGCTCTGTGCTGATCAGCCATGCTGACAGTTCAGAGCCTGGACCCTGCTTTGGATTCTGTGTTTCCTTCTCTCTCTGGCCCTCTCCCACTTGTGCTCTGTCTCTCTCTGTGTCTCAAAAATAAGCAAATGTAAAGAAATTTTAAAAACTTGATCTTATTATTTTACAGTTTTATCTCACAGAGCACAAAACTATGGAACACATAAACCGAGTTGGTATCAAGCAGAGTACTTATTCGTATACTAAAATAAGACCTTATGCATTGTCAAATACTTTTTTGATTGGGTAATGTCTTTATCTTGTTTTCAGTGCTCTGTGCTAATCCTCAGAAACAGATATATATATAAATGAATGCCTTGTTCCATTGATGTCTCACCACCCCCCCAAACCCCCGTCCCCACCATGGAACAGGAAGCCTGTTCGTACTATTTTTAAAAGAATGCATTGTTTTTGTGTGTGTTTGCAGGAACTTGCCTGGTGATTATATTTTAGAACAATTTGCACATTTTCTAGGAAAGAAAAAAAATGGTGTAGTGTCTTGCAAAGCTCTTAGGACAGAGAAATCTCAGCATTTCCCATTAGAATCACCTTTCACTAGCCTGTGTGTCATCCTTTGCAGGTGAATTACCCAGGGCAGTTTGGGTGGGACATGACAGGACTGAAGGGCTAAAGACAATCAGAACTCTGAATGGTGGAGGTTTACCTTTTCTGTCTTCTAGACCTACTTCTGCTGCAAGGCTCTTTGCTTTATCACTGAATTTTAAATAGAAAGCATCTTGAAGATGCAGAGGCTGGTGAATTACCAGGAGCAGAGGCATTTTCAGGAACATCAGGGATAGGCAGGCTTTGGAGTTTAAAATGGCAAGACCCATGCCTATATCATTGTAGTATCTAATGTGAGTGCTTTTTTTGTTTTGTTTTTAATCAGAAACTGCACTGATTGATAGGTTATAAACTGCCTTTCCCATCTATTCACCCACTTCTTTTGACTTCCACTTCTCCATTGCAATCTCTGGCACTTGTGACTTACTTAGAGGTTCTAGTATCACATGATCAATGAACATCTCTGAAAACTGGAATAACGTAATGCTTCCCTGAGTGCTTATTTTCTTGAAAATTTTATGCGCATTCTGATCACTGTTTTGTAGTTATCATTATATAGTTGGCATTTTTTGTGTATGATTATTATTTTATAACTTCCCAGTAAGACACGCTCAGGCTAAGTGCCTGGTCTATAACCCAAGACTCATGATGGAGTTGAGATTCAAACAGAGTTTGGCTCTCAAGCAGCGACTCTGTCTAGTATACCAAGCTCGTGCCACATCCCACCCCAAAAAGGCAACTGAGATGGAAGTTTTTAAATTTTTTTAAAGTGAAAAAGTGTAAGCATTACTTTGAAAAATATATCTTGATGAGCTGTTCTGATGTATTATGTCTCTCTATAATATACTGCTGAAGTTCATGACTGGGTAGGCAATCACTGCCTAGAGAATGAGGAAGCTGGGTATTTCCTTGGGGAAGGGTCTGCATCTCACTGGAGAGGTAAGGAGGTAGCTTAGATTTGTTACTAATTCATACATGCATTGTATTAGATTCCTATTATGCCATAACAAGTGACTACAAATTTAGTAGCTAAAACAACACAAATTTATTATCATGTGGTTTTGTAGGTCAGGAGTCAGACTCAGTGGATCTCCGTGGGCTAAAATCAAGGTGTCAGTAGCGATGTGTTCCTTTATGGAAACTCTGGGGAATAGTCTCTTCCCGTGACTTTCCCAGCAACTAGAGGCTACCCTCATTCTTGGATTTGTGGCCTCCTCTTTCATTTGCTTTCTTTTTTTAAAATAATTTTTAGTGTTTTTTTAAATTTTTGCAAGTGGGGGAAGGGCAGAGAAAGAAGAAACAGAGGATCCCACGCAGGATTCATGCTGACAGCAGTGAGCCCCAACACGGGGCTGGAACCCATGAACTGTGAGTTCACACCCTGAGCCGAAGTGGGAGGCTCAACCAACTGAGCCATGCAGGCTCCCCACCCTCCTTCATTTTCAAAATCCATAGTGTTGCATCTCATAGCTCATTTCTATCATCATATTCCCCCTCACACTAACTAGAGACACGTCCTCTGTTTTAGGCATTTGTGATTACATTGGGCCCACTTGAATAATTCAGAATAATCTCCTCATCTCAAAGCCCTTAACTCTAATCACACCTGCAAAGTGTTTTATGCCAAGTAGGATAACATGTCCACAGACCCAAGGGATGAGAGGGTGGACATCTGTGAGGGACCGTTACTCTGCCCACCACATGCGCGGCGCCTGGCTGAGCCAGCCAGTGCCCTTGTGAAGGGAACGCACCAATCTGTTCTCACAGAGCTGCCCCTGCGTCCAAAGGAACCAAATGGCATGCTGAATCAGTGACTTTATTCAGTAAGTGTTTATTAAGCCTGTTGGACGGTCAGTATTTATTGAGATTTGTGTTCCTTTTCTAAATTAACAAACTATGTATTTCTTTAGCCCAGTCTTAGGTTTACAGAAAAATTGAGGAGAAAGTACAGCGAGTTCCCGTATATTCCCTCTCCTCTGATTTTCCCTTAGTATTGGCAATTTGTACTGGTGTGGCCCATTTCTTACAAGTGACGAACCAGGACTGATACATTAATTAAAGTGCATAGCTTACATTAGGCTTCACTCTATGTCGTGTAGTTTAGAGGTTTTGCCAAATGCATAGTGTCCTATATCCACCATTTCAGTATCATACGGAATAGTTTTTTATGTTTCATCTGTTCCTTCTTTCCCCCTGTCCTCCAGCTCTTGACAGCCCCTGATCCTTTTACTTTATCAAATAGCTGGGCCTTTTTCAGAGTGTTATACAATTGGAGTCATATCATATGTAACCTTTTCAGACTGGCTTCTTTCACTGAATAATAGACATTTAAGGTTCCTCCATGTCTTTTCGTGACTTGACAGCTCATTTTATTTCATCACTGAGTAATATCCACTTGTGTGGATGCACTGCAGTGTATTTACTTTTCACCTACTGAGAGAATCTTGGTTGCTTTCAATTGTTGGCAATCAATAAAACTACAATTAACATCTGCACACAGGTTTTGGTGGGGACATAGTTTTTATCTCATTTAGGTAAATATCTAGGAACACAGTTGCTGGATTATATAGTTAAGACTATATGGAGCTTTGTAAGAAACTGCCGAAAGATCAGTGTTTTCTTTCTTTAATTTTTTTTAACATTTATTTATTTTTGAGACAGAAAGCGGGGGGGGGGGGGCAGGGGGGGGGGGGGGGCAGAGAGAAAGACAGAGAATTGGAAGCAGGCTCCAGGCCCTGAGCTGTCAGCACAGAGCCGGATGTGGGACTTCAGACTGCAAACTGTGAGATCATGACCTGAGCCAAAGTCAGAAGCTTAACCGACTGAGCCACCCAGGGGCCTTGATCAGTGATTTCAATTTGGAA
>NC_043702.1:53947163-53948775 GCF_006229205.1 Suricata suricatta
GGGGCAGAGAGAAAGACAGAGAATTGGAAGCAGGCTCCAGGCCCTGAGCTGTCAGCACAGAGCCGGATGTGGGACTTCAGACTGCAAACTGTGAGATCATGACCTGAGCCAAAGTCAGAAGCTTAACCGACTGAGCCACCCAGGGGCCTTGATCAGTGATTTCAATTTGGAACTTGAGAGTAATTGAGGAAGGTTGGGATGGCAGTGTCTTGGCCCTGCTTCTAGACCAGAGAAGTACTGATTTTACAAACTTTATATATTGAGGTTCTGAGTAAGGTGCATTTACAAAAGGAGGCTGCAGACGAAAAGGAATTTGAACGGTTTTGAAAATCTAATGTGCCATTACAGATGTCCTTTCCTCCCACCTTCTCCTCCACTGTTCGCCTTGCCTGGGAGCCCCAAAGGTGACTTCTATTATAAGGAGGAGGGGGGTGTAGTTAGAACCGCCTCATAGAATCAGTGACTTTGAGTGTCACACCACAACAGACCAGGTCTGATCACACCATTTAGAAGGCACGCAAACCTTCTCTCCTGGAGAAAGATAACATTGCAGTCTGGAAATGATGAAATTATTGTCCTAACAATAACATATGAGAGTGCTCTGCAGCAGAACATAGCTCCCTAAGGGCTTACAACTATGCAGCTATTTGTCTAGATAAACACACACACCACATGCCACCTACTTGCACACACTCCACTGATGACTGATATGCACAGCCTTAATGGACTCTTTTATATGGCTACAGAGACTGTGTCTTAGTAGTTGGTGGGGTGACCTCAGCATGGGTTTGAATCCCAGTCCTACCACTAACTTCCTGCATGACCTTAGGAAAATGATTTAGCCTCTGTAAGCCTCAGTTTCCCCCATCCATAAGATGGAAGTAATAGTAGTATCTACCTTGTAGGGTTGTTGGGTGGATGTGATGAGAAGATGTGTGGAAAGCCCAGTTCCTAGCACCACAGTACGTCTTCAGTAAGTGCTGGACATACAGAAACCACTTTTCTTTTTAACCCCCTACCTCTTGGTAGGAGAGGCCATTCCCCCTCTCGCTCCCCAGTGAAATCCCTGAGGAAGGATTAAGTAAGGATGGTGTTTAGTACCCTTCATTTGTCTCCCTTAAGAATCCCTCTCATCCTGCCAACTGGGTTTATCTAATTCCCATCCTCTGCCTTTCCACCTTCCCAGTTCAATCTGTTCAAGATTTCAGTTCAATCCCTGACTCCAGGCAGATGGTCTTAAGGAGTCCGAGGACATGCGCTCATTGCTCTGCTGTGGTCAGCTTGGGCATCTGGTCTCGTTCTGAGCTGACAGTGCGGCTCTCCGGTGGCCGAGTCCTGACAGGTGTGCCTCTTCCTCATGGATATCAGAAGAGCTTCCCCTGCACTCCCGTGTTCTGTTTCCTGAGTGGACTTCTGCCTCTGAACTCAAGTTCTCTCCATATTTGAATCATCAGAAACCTGCCCCCTGCTAACCGCTTCCACTCCTAACACCGGCACTGAGTGCCTCTCGTTCAGCTGGAGGCCGATTACCTCCTCCACCTTGCCCCGGATTACATCACCCCTTGGCACTTGTGCTGGTGGTTCTTTGTTTGTTTGTTTTTTTTTTAAATTT
>NC_043702.1:53948875-53970740 GCF_006229205.1 Suricata suricatta
CAGCTTATCTATGATACATTCAAGATAAATCATACAATATATTACTTGTTCATAGGCTACAACACAGCCTGCTTAATACCTTTCCTTAAATTCCACCTCTATACTACAATATGCTTGAGGTCCATGCAAAAAAGTAGCTACCTTTTATGTAGGAAATGGATGATTAAGTCTTTGGTGTTGTAAAAGCAACTTCATTTAAGCCTAACCACCCCCACCGTGCTGGTGGTTCTTTGTGCCTCTCGGCCTGGGCCGGACACGGCCCCAGTTTCACTTTGCAAGACAGTCATCCCTCTTAGCTTAGCTCCATTTTTTCGGCTCCCAGACTTTGCTGTCTCTTGTAACCTATATGCTGAGTGGCTTTGGCTTTGACCCTTTCTCGGTCTGACATATCCCACTGTGGTCAGAGGTCTGGATCTGTTACTAGAACCTGAGCTATTGGCTAAGACCTCAGTGTTACAGAAAGGTATACTCTGATATATCTTAGAAATTGGTCCAAGATGTAAATTGTGATGTAAGGAGCAAATTATTCAGGTCTTTGGCAAGAAACAGATGGCATATTTAAGATGGATAACAGAGGAGAGATTAATAAATGGACTAGTTAAGTGTGGGGGCAGGGTTTGTAAAAAGCAAAAGCAACAAAGTATAGTGCAGAACTGCTGGGCTAATCCCGGGAGAGAGCTATTCCACCACTAGCCCTTGATGGAGCAGGGGGGGGGGGGGGCGTGGTTACCAGAACTGGGAGGGAGACAGACTGTGCATCATGGGGAGAGGGCTACTTGACAAGGACTAGGACCCTCAACTGAGGCAAGCAGCCCGCCCAAAGCCACCATGCTGGGAAGCAGACAAGAAAACAAATATCTTTGTATCATTCTCCCCTTCCCTGTGACCTGCTGATATTCCTATTGGATCAACCTGCCAAGAAGCCTGAGAGCTAGGAAGCCCATTGATCTAGTTCACACAGGTTACCCAGAATAGTGAGGCTAGTGGGGCCTGAAGAGGCAAAAACAAGCAAGGGGTCACCATGCTATGCATGATATCTGGCCATGTATGGCTGTGTTCGTTGAGTACACAGAGCCTGATTATGTCATTGTAGTGTTAAAGACATTCTACATTTTCTCTTTGACCTTATGGTTTATACTGACTGCCTATGACTGCTGACTACAATTCACACAGAGTTGTATGAGGTTATAGATCCAGGACTTTCATGATAATAGCAATGCTGGTTTGATCCTATATTTTTTGTGATGGGTCAAAAGTAATAATAGCTTGGAAATGATGCACTGAGGATGGAAAGAGAATATATTGTTTTATTTATGATTATTAAGTGAATTCCATGGGCTGGGTCAACAGTACTTCAAAACAAAGCTTGTTTCTTCAACCTCCATAATTCATAATTTTATGCTCTTATGGAAGTATAAAATCTCTATTCATAAATTCTAGGATGTGCTTCCTGAAAAAGAATCAAATGGGCCCCCCAAAAATCTAGGATGTCAAGATAGGCAAAAGGAGGTTATTCACACCAATAAATGTTTCTTAGTTCTCAAAGTGATTGAGTATTTATTTGTTCCTTTAAAGTAGTAGAATCACAATAATTGAACATGAAATATGATGTGATTTACCAGACTGTAATTTTCAAGGATGCACCTTAAGTAAAGAAAAGTAAATTAATATTAATAATACTTGTAATAGAGATTCCTGGGTGGCTCAATTGGTTAACATCCAACTCTTGATTTTGGCTCAGGTCAGGATCTCATGGTTGTTGAGATCAAGCCTGGAGTCACAGAGCCTGCTTGGGATTCTCACTCTTCCTCTCTCTCTTTCCCTTCCCCTGCTTGCTCTTTCTCTCTCTCTCAATCTCGCAAAATAATTAAACTTAATACAAAAGAATACTTGTAATAATGAATAATATTTAGAATTAGCAATAACTTCATAGATTCTGTGGTTGGAAGGGCCCTGGAGAATTTGTGGTACATCTACACAGCTAATGCCTGAATCCTCTCTTCTATACCCCTCTGAAAGGCTTTACAACCCTACAGGGTTATGCAAGGTTATACAGCCACCTTGGTCTGTGTAGAAATCCACTGACATTATTTCCTCATCCAACAACAGTTGTCATGGTTTATATAAACACAATCCTAATCTATCATAATAATGTGGCTAATTGCATTATAAATGTCTATTATTGAATAGAAATTTACCAGTGGTTTGAAAATGATCAATCAGATTTGACCTGAGCCCTCATGTGCATCAAATTATTCTAACTGGGGGTAAATGACAGGGTCGAGATGATATTAAGGTAAATTCCGAAAGAGACCTGAGGAGAGGGAGGGGCCTAACATGTCACTGTAGACAGGCAGGGACCTCAATACTTGGATGCCCATTGTACAGATGCCATGAGAGGCCCCCGAAGGGTGAGTATGATGTTCAAGGTTGTAGAGTTGCTGAGTCAGAACTAGAACTCAGGGTGCCCTTCTCTAAGTCAGGGTGCTAAATGACCTATGAAGAGAATGTGAAAAGAGAATCTTCCCCTGGCTGGCTTGGGAGTCCATTTTGCAGAGTGTCCTTTTGCTACTTGACTTTATTAAGAGGGTTCTACTTAATGCAGGGAAAATGGAAGTGATCATCGTGCAGCATCAGTCTGGTGTTAAAAACATGTTAGACTGGGTTTAAGGGATGGCCAGGGTTCATTCTCGTTTCAAGGGAAGGAAAGGAAAGGCCTTTATATGCACCTATAAATCCTGCTTTTTACAATAGCCTAATGGAATGAAGAAGTTAAAAGTAGCCAATACCATTTTCTTACTGGATACAATTAGCTGATCAAATATGTCACCTTGTAGATTGAGCTGATTGAATTGAAGCTAACATCCTGTTTAGCAAAATAAAATCATGGTGAATGTAACTGATTCTTTTCTTCTGTTTTTGTAAATATTATGGTTTTCACCTTTTCTAGTAATTTTAATCCTCTCAAGCTCCTGTTCTAACTTGTCAAAAGCAGGCCTAGTCTTGGAGAAGGGGTTTTGGTAGTGGATCATGTGATGATCTCTAGCAACCATGGTGCTGCTGGTCCCTGGCCTGGGCTGGGCGCCGGGGTGGCTCTGTCATTGAGTGTCCAACTCTTTCCTGATTTCAGCTCAGGTCATGATCTCATGATCTGTGAGTTCAAGCCCCACATTGGGCTCTGCATATACACACCCCAGAATCTGTATTTTTAACAAGCTTTCCAGGATTCTGAAAGTCGTCTAGATTTGGGGGCTAATGATCAAAGATTATGTTTCCAGACACTTGCAATTCTAAATATAATTTTCTCCCTAGCCTTTAATAGTCCTCTGAAAAAATGTAAAAATCCTGGCTAAGCTAATACTTAAGGCTTTTCACCTTGTAGGGGAGAGCTGTGGGACTGGGAGGTGAGGCAGCAGAGAGGGAGGGTAGAGGAGGTGGGGGATGATGGTAAGGCCTGAGGAATGAAGACTCAGGAGTCAAAGGGTTTGGAGTTGGGGAGAATAAAAGAGAGACTTGGCCGGTTGGACAAACGTGCTCAGGGCCAGCTCTGGTTGAGTGAACACAGTGTGTAACCTTTGCTATCCTACATCCTTTGAGATGAAGATGATCATGTAAGTGGGGTAGAGAGTTGTTACGTTTCCAGAATCCATATGGTATTGTGGTTTTCATCCTCTTCTCAACCCAAGAAACAATGTGAAATTGAACAGTCATGTAAACTAACCAGCAGCTCTGAGTACTGAACACAGTCTTTGAGAACTTTTATTAGAAGTGATTAGATGTGAAAATATCTGACTTCACCATTGAGGGGGCCACTTGGGCAAGTAGGTGGTGGAAAGCTGAATGTTCTGGTTTATTAGTCCTGTATTTTTCTTAACGCTGAAGAAAATAAATACATAATAATTGAGCATCTCCCGCGGTCCTAAGGGGAGTAGAGTCCGCATGTGGTGTGTGGTAAGGGCAGCGGAGTCCTGGGTACTCAGGGAGCTCCTCAGTGCTGCCTGGGCTGTGGCCATGACCATGAATGATGCACCAGTGCTGCCCCATCCACGTGTGCAGCCAGCAGCCCAAAAGCCCAATAACAGGCATTTTAGTCAATTGAAAATTACTGTCATTTGTAAAGAGCTACTGATACTGCTTTCTCACAAATTAGAAAGAAAAAGGACCCCATTTTCATAAGTAGCTCAGCAATTTTTAGGTTGTTTGAGATTTTCTCCCCAAGCTTTGAGGCATTAGGTTCTCCTTGAATCGTGCCTTTTCCCTTTTTCTTAAGACCATGACATGTTAAACTGTGATTTACTCATCTCTGTAATTAGATGCAGTGATTAGAATCCTCTTTATCTTACTCTGCAGTTTTCCTTTATGGGGAATTATGAAAGAATAATAGGTAAAAAGTTCAAAATGGGGGAAAGAATAAACAGAATGCTGAATGGTAAAAGGAGACAGAATGCTGAATGGATAATAAAATATTTAGTGCTTTTCAATTAACTGTTCTCATGATTAGTACACTAGTATATTATATCATAAAAATCATGTCTATTAATTTTTTGCAGCCATTATCTTGACTGTGATTTACTCCCCTCAAATCATTAACAATGCCATTAAAAAGGTGGATGGAGATGAACCTCCTGGATAGAGTTCAGGGATGTAATGGGATTATTGTTCAGGGTCACGGAGAGATTGAAGACCAGCGAATAGAGAAAAGGGGGTCGGAGAGTATGGAGTTGGTGAGGGGAGGGAGTGGAGGAAGAAGGTGCAGAGCCCCACGGTTTGAGAGACAGCCGCCCACTTGGTGCCAGAGTTGGGGAGGATTGCCTTAGATGAGGTGATGTTGTCTTTCCCCCGGAAGATGCGGGCTGAGGGAGCCCAGTGACTGGGAGAGCCTGGGCTTTCCTCCCGGTGGAATTTCACATGCACAGAGAGGAGAAGATAAATATGTGTGTGTACAAGAGTCCCCAGGGTCCCATCAGAGGCAATGGAGCGTTCTTGTTCCACGTTATGCTAGTGGTTTGAGAGCAGTGTTTCCATCCAGCCAAAGAAAGGGCCACGACTCTTCATAAATAGTTCTCATCTTGGGAAAATGAGATAAGCCATAGAATCAGAAAAGTGTTAGTCAAGTAGACCAGCGAAGGCTGAGGCTCTGTGGACTTGTACTGCATTTTGGGAAGTTTGCTTGTGGAAATACCTTTCCTTCATCTTCTTTACCTGCGTGGGTGTCTACCTTCAAGTAGTCAGTTAATCAATATTCAGTTCATCTGTCTGTTTTTGGTTCTGCATCTTTAGAGTCTTGAAATATCTTTTGGCTCTATTTAAAGATAGGAATTTTATTACTATAAAATACAATGGTTGCAAGATTTTATTCTTTATTAGTCCCCCCTCTTCCTTCTTATCACTAGCACCTGGGGCCACCAGAAGGCCTTTGTGAATATAGAATCCATTTTAATTCAGGGTCTGAAATTCTAATTTTCTATCTGGGCTGCTCAGAGTGTACACGGGAGATGGGCCAGAGTCTCCTTTATATTTATATTGTGCGAGTCAGTGGTAGAGGCCAGAGTCAGGAGCCTCTGGTTTTTAAATTTTAAATGGGTTTTTTTCCAAGTGGTTTGGTCATAAGACACATCCTCATAAAGCAAGTTAATGTGTCGTAATTTCAAAAGCAGGAAATTGGGACTGACTAGTCAATCAGACAGCATTTTTAGCAGCTTAGTATACTTACAAATTAATATCATTTAGAAGTTGTTCATTATAAGTAGGAAACAACAGTTTTCTTTAACAGCCATGGAAGGCACAGAATCTCAAAAACAAAGTTTGATAACAATGTTTTATTATATATATTTTTTAATGTTTATTTTTTGAGAGTGTACACGCGGGGGAGGGGCAAGGAGGGGGATAGAGGATCTGAAGGTCCCCCTGCATGGACAGGCTGACAGCCGTTGGTCAGTGGTGGGGTTCAAACTCATGAATCATGAGATCATGACCCAAGCCAATGTCAGATGCTCATCCAAGCCACCAGGTGCCGTGATTACAATATTTTAGAACCCAGAGTTCAGCTGTCACTTTTTTAAAATTACTGTCTTCTTAATTCCCATTATGGGATTTTATATATATATATATATATATATATGTGTGTGTGTGTGTGTGTGTGTGTGTGTATATATGTATGTATATGCATATATAATTTGTTATATATTTAAATATATAATTTATACATAATTTATGATATATAAGTTATATCATAAATAACATTCTTCATCTATAGTGTATTTATATTTAATAGATTATATTTATATGTATATAGGATATATTATCCGCTCTATATTTTACACACACACACACACCAGAGCAAGCTTGTAATAAAAATGTGTGTGTCAAATTTCTAGATATATGAGCCTTAGTGAGATCTAACAACTTTTTACTAGAACTAGGCACTTTGGCATTATCTTTATCACTTCTTCCCCTCTTCTCTGCTTCCTCCTCTTTTTTTCTGGTCCTCTTTTCTCCTTCCCCCTCCTCTTCCTGCTTCTTTTTTTTGTCTGGAGCAGTTAAAACAAATCTCAAGAGCTAACTATGCACCTCAGAGCTTCCCTGGCATTACTGAATGACACATGGCCAGTTCAAAAATCTAACACATCATTCTGACCAGTGTAACTTCCCGAACATGCAGCTACATGCCCCAAAGCAATGCTTAGCTGTTGTTAGCATGCTGCCTGTGAACATTAAATATGCCACGTCCGTGGTGTCTGTAGCTGTGAGAACGTGCCCAGGGAGGCTACCAGTAGTCTGCTGTGATAAGCAGTCTTCCTATTATATACTTTTGGCCCATAATGGTGACAGGTGACATTTTGCCTAAACAGTGTCAGGGATAATCCATCATTGGTTACCCCTAATCACTATCTGCCTTTCTATGGGGATCGTGTCCTTTCAATACCATTCAGAATGTGTCTTAGCTAATGTAATTTCTGGCTCTGCAACATATCAGGGGAGACAAAGGCTAGATCTCTCACTATAGGAAGCCAGAAGAGCATATTTTGCATTAGTAAAACGTGGATGCTTACGTAGATGTCACCTAACATAGGTCTCCAGTGTGGTCCCATTTACATGTCTACTATCATTGCTCTATGTTCTCATATTTTCAGCTTCAAATCATCAATTAAAAAATGAATTACATAACCTTGTTTTCTTTTAACCTGGTTTGCACTGACCAAATCACTCTTCATAACAAAAGCTGCCCACTACCCAGCTGTCCAGACTTTTGGTCTCTGACTAATCACAGACAAGTCCTCAACAAGAATTGCCCTTGACTGAAGGCAGTTTCCTTACTGAGGTTAGTTCCCCAACTCTAGAGGTAGGGAGGGAGGGGGACGCTCACATTCAATGATGGATGGCTAGAGAGGGTTCAAAGGTCTGGCCCCTCACCTCCTTTGGGATGGCTCTAAGAGTTTATCCCAGCCACAGAGCTTCCTATAGGATCGGCGGATGCCCTGTGTGTCTTGAGGCTGCTCTTGCAAAGCAAGCAGGCATGTATACTGTTTGCTGGTGCACATGGGAGGAGGCTTATGGAAATTACAGAGGACCCCTCAGCCCTGAGCCATCTCTGAAATGGCCATGCTTGTGGTATGGGAAGAGTGGATGATATTATTTTTATAGAAATGGGAACTGAATCAAGTTTCTTATTATCAAGACATCTGCAGGTTGTTCTTTATCGGAGGCCACCAGTCCCTTCCCAACCACCTGAAAACACTTATCTGAGACTATTTTCATGGCATAACTAGTCTTGGTGGTAGAGTTAGTACTACTGTTTCTACCATCATTACCATCCTGTTCTTCTACCCGAGGGGGACCGAGCCTCAGACTAACTGAAATGGGCCTTTCTCTGAGAATTTGGTGCTTTCTTTGGCAGTCTGCCTCGCATGTGACATGAGAGCTTTCGGCAGGGTGAGGAAGGAGCGAGGGGGCTGGAAGAGGCAGGTACAGATAGGTAGTCTACTGGGAGCGGAGTTTAGAGATTTCGGTCTTAGACGGCTAGCATTGCTGCGTGAGCCTTGGCGAGTGCTCCTCATTTTATCAAACAGCACTCTACCTCCATTTCTATAGCCCCCTGCAGCGGGCCTCCCCGGCAGCATGGGAAGACAAAAACAGCTGTGCAGTTAGCGGCTTCAGCTGTTCCCACAGCAGTGCTGTGCTGCAATATCCCGGGGGTCATCAAATATTTAGGAGGATGTTGTAGACCTTTGTATTGTGGCCAGAAATGCCATGTGCTCAGGTCTGGATTCCACTGGGTTCTTGTTCATGTTAGCAGAAAATCGTGATAAAAAGGAAATAGCTCTTTTACCAAATTGTACGGTGCTATCAGATCAACTGTGGCTTTATGCTCACCAGATACAGATACAGCTTTCAGTTTCTTGTTAGAGAAAATAACTAAGCAAGAACAATACTGGAATCAGTGTCTGTCCCAGATGAAAAACACTTTAGAATATTTATTTCTCATTAGAATCTATTCATTAAATGTCATAGCCTAGCCCTCTTGGGAGAGTCACATACTACAACCCATATTGGAGATGAGGTTGTGTATTTAAAGTTGGCCTTGGCTGATAAATGTGGAAAACTACAAGCTGCCTGAAAATTCCCTGGTGACGGTTGATGCTGGAGAATGCAGCTGGGGGTGCTGAGAAGCATGTGCTGTTACAGCAAAGTGTGGTCTAAATTTCCATTAAATATTTCCTTTCAGATGTGTGACTTCTTTGGGGGAGAGATATATAGCTCTTGTAATCAGGGACCAGCATACCCACTTTGGTAAAATTTGTTCTAAATTTAAGGTTGTTTTCTTTTTCTCTTAACACAGTAAAATGGCTTTAGAGTTTTGTCTTTTCTGGATGACTGGAAAGCCAATTTTTAGAGACCTGCATTGTAGCTTAATATTATGTCATTGGTTCAGTGTCAGCCAATGGGAAGATTAAGTGGATTTCCATATCCATAATGGCCATCTTCAGTCCAGTCCTAGTCAACATTTCCTTAATGACTGGAATGATGGAATAGGAGCCTGTTCATTAATTTTGCCAATAAAAAGAACTGGTGGGTGGCTTGCATTTTAGAGAGCCAGTCTTGAGCTGTATTAAAAAAAGAAGAAATGGATGATGAAAAACCATAGAAGTTTAGAGAGTGGTTACCAGGTAGTATTGGGAAGAACCATCAAATTGCATAGCACAAAAGGGCACCTAGTTCCTGGGACATAGGCATTGTAGGCAATGACCTGAAGGCCACAATAGACCCCAAACTATAGCAAATGGAAAATCAAGACGTATATCTTGAAATGACCAAGTTAGTGTCTACAGTTCCAACGCTAGGCTTTTGACTGCTGCCTGGTTATGAAACATTTACTCTGCACTGGGGATAGTGAAAATGGATCCCTCTGCAATTTTGATGAAGGCTGGTGTTGACTTTGTGAAATCCAGATCGCAAAAAGCCCTGGAGTAATGGTTTCAGTTGGAAAAAAGGACCTAACTAGATATATGGATTTAGAGTTGAAAGCTGTCAACACTGAATTGAGTCAAAGATTCAGTTCCTGGCTCAGATTTGATTTAACTGGCTAAGTGACCTTGAACAAGTCCCCCAACGTCTTGGGTCCTCTATTTCTTAGCCTGGAAATGAGGAGTTGCCTTAGTGCAGAGATTCTCAATCTGTGGTCCTCAGGGAGTAATGGGAGACTGAACTATTCTCAGTGCTTAGAAGACCTAAAGATCTAAAGAAATAGTCTATTTCCTAATAAGGAGGCCATATAGGCTATTATTTAATTAACTCCGATGATAGATGACAACTTTTGTAACCTGAGTACACACAGGAAAAATAATACAAGTCTTTTTCTTGGTAATCAAAAGCCAGGAAGCATTTCAGTCTCTAAACTAAGTCTTATGTGACCCGGGTTCCCAGCAGAACTGAGAAACCCTGAAGACACTGCATTCGTGCTGCATGAAGAGGGGACAGGGAAACATCTCTCAGGGGCAGGCAGGCTCTGGTTGCAAGATTAGAAAGGAGACAGGGAGTATCACTAATATTAGCTATGTGACAACCACTTATCTAAGTGCATTAATTTATTTAATGCTCAAAACTAGGTACTGTTAATATCCCACCTTGAAGAGGAGGAATCTGAAGCACAAAGGTAGCACTTACTAAACTCTTTAAATGTCAGTTATTATTACTGATGATCTGGATTGTTCCCAGTGGCCATTAATCCCACATAAATGAGAGGGGCTGGATAAAAAAAAAAACCCAACAAAAAAGGGCTTCTCATCTTCAGGCTTCTCCAAAGAGAAAGTTTATGGGCTCTGGACTAGAGGACCTATGTTCCAGGTAGGCCTGTGTGACCTCAGTGAGTCATTTTACCGTTTTGAATAATAATTTCACACCACACTGCAAGATTATTGGGAAAACATAGAGTAATATACCTGCAAGTGCTTTTGGAACCTAGAAAGTGAAACAAACATGGGAGAATGAGGGACAACCTGCCTCAGTGGAACTGCTCCCCAGTGGCATCAATCATTCACTTAACAAACATTCATGGTATGCTCATTATGTGAAAGCAGAAGATTAGGTAACTCTTATCGTTTGTGTTGAGATGAAAAAGTGGTTGGTGGTTTTGTTGCTCTATTCCTTGCTCAGGTATTCCTGCTATAAAATAATATCTTTAGATGGCAATGTGTACCAAATTTGCAGTAACCTAGTTTCCTGCTGTTAGTTCACGGACTTAATTGGTGAGTGTCAACATTTCCTTGCTTCTACCCCATTACCTCCCAATGGTGTGTGTTTTCATTGCAGCTAAGTCTTCAGGACCAATTTGTGATCTGTGGCTGATTTTATTCCATTCTTAGAGCTTATCATTCCCCTCCAGAAAATGAGATCAAATGCTTCACATGACCGAGATCAAGGCCAGTGAAAAGGTCTTGATGTCCCCTCCGGGAGGTGGGCTGGGCAGAGTCATTTGTATATGCAGTTTCCTGTTGGTGCACAACCACCGGACGGGTGCGGAGATGCATGCATTCATCTTAATAGGTGGATGTTGTTTCTGGTTGTGCGATAAGACTGGATAGAACGGGAAGGCAAGCAGTTCTCAGCCTTACACACAGAGCACACGGTCTGATCTAAAATGGAATGCCCTCAGCTTTCGGCTGTGATAAATTATATCCATATAATGTCACAATCTCTCAGGTCACAGGTGATAAGCTAATTAATGCCGTCTCAGTAGTGGAAACTCTATATCGAGCTTGGCATCCAGAAGTCTCTTGGTTGAAATAGAAAACCTCATTAAGGGCTCTTTTTCTACAGTAGGCCATGGATAGCTGGTACATCATGCCAGTCTGACACGTCTGAGCTCGGCCGGAGAGTGGGCTCTGGAGGTGCTGGGATGTGAGGACAAGGCATCCATATTATCCAGAAACAAAAAGGCTTAGTTTTGGAGAAGAGAACTCAGAGCGCCTGGGTGGCTCAGTCGGCTAACCATCCGACTCTTGATTGCAGCTCAGGTCATGATCTCACAGTTCTTGGGTTCAGGCCCCACATCGGGCTCTGTGCTGACAGAGGAGAGCCTGCTTGGGATTCTGTCTCTCCCTCTCTCTCTCTACCCCTCCCCTGCTCATTCTCTTTCTCAAAATAAATAATCTTAAAAAAATAAAAACGAGAACTCAAAATAGAGACCACAAAGATCCAGTGAATTTGAACATAAGTGCCTTTAAAATGAATGTAAATGATAAAAGAAAATAAAAATAAATATTCACCGTTGAGTGGTTTAGAAAGAGTAAACTCTAACTGGGGGGGGGGCGCTGAGAGAGAGCTAAGAACACACAACATGAGTATTTCTGTATTTTAACTTTATGTTCATGATAGCATCTTATGATTTTCTTTTAAATATATATTTTATTGCAGATCTTAAGTACTTAGCTTACTAAGTACTTATTTAGAAGAATATCTGTTGGTTTTTTTTGCATTTTTTAATGACATATGATTGATATACATTATTATATTGGTTTCAGGTGTACAATATAGTGATTTCACAATTATGTACATGACGAAATACTCACCATGATAAGTATAGTTACCGTTTGCCACTGTACAGTGTTATAATAATATTACTGGTTATATTCCCTATGCTGTACTTTTCATTTTTGTGACTTATTGATTTGAAACTGGAAGTTTATACCTCTTGATCCCTTTCACCTATTTTGTTTATCCGACCATCCTCCTCCCCTCTGCCAACCACAGTTTGTTCTCTGTATTTATGAGTCTATTTCTGTTTGTTCATTTGTTTTTTAGAATCCATGTATAAGTGGAATTGTATGGTATTTTTCTTTTTCTGTCTGGCTTATTTTACCTAGTATAATACCTTCTAGGTCCATCCAAGTAGTTACAAATGACAAGATTTCATTTCTTTTTTTAAGGCTAAGTAATAATATTCCATTATACATATATATCACATCATTTTTATCTATCTATCCATGGACACTTAGGTTGCTTTCATATCTTGGCTATAGCAAATAATGGTAACATTTATCTTCTCCAATTAGTGTTTTTGTTTCTTTGGGTAAATACTTTGTAGTGGGGTTATAGGATGATATGGTATTTCTATTTTTAATTTTTTGAGGAAACTCCATACTGTTTTTCACAGTGGCTGCCCCAATTTACATTCCCACCAACACGGCATAGGGCTCATTTTTCTACATCTTTGCCAATATTTGTTATCTTTTGACTTTTTGATAATAGAGGAAGTACTGCTGTTGCCTGTTAACGTACATGGAACATAGAGAAACATTCTATTCTCTATGCCTTTCCATATCCATAGCATCATGTATGTGTCCTATTATGAAACTTTAAAATTTTGTAATTATTTCCATGGTTATCATATTTCTTAGTGGAGAATGTATCTTTAAAACTATTTTTAAAATATTTATTTATGTTTGAGAGAAAAAAGACAGAGTATGAGCAGAGGAGGGGGCAGAGAGAGGGGGAGACAGAATCCAAAACAGGCTCCAGGCTCTGAGCTGCCAGCACAGAGCTTGACTTGAGGCTTGAACTCATGAGCTGTAAGATCATGACCTCAGCAGAGGTCAGATGCTTAACCAACTGAGCCACCCAGGAGCCCCTAGTGGAGAATGTATCTTAATGCAAGTGTAAGAGTTTTGGATCTCTAGGAGAGACCCAATTTTGTATCACAGTTCTGACACTTGTAAGATACAGGAACTTGGGCAACTTACTTACCTTTCCCAAGCCTCTGTCTCTTCTGATATAAAATGGATAATAATATGTATGTCAAACTCTTGAGAGAAATAAATAATACAGTATCTGTAAAAGCACCTGGCACATGGAACAAAAGATATTGTTTCTTTTTACATCTGTTTTTCTCAGCTTCTTGAGTTGTAGAAGCAAGTATTGTGTTTCCTGTAATTCATTGTAGAATATTTATTGGGTACTCAAAAATACCATTAAATGGGAGAATCTATTCTATGTTAATACCAAAGACATAAAAATGTCACTTTCTTGCCTTTTTAACTTACCTTTATTCTGGGGCAGTTGATTATTTGCCCTTGATAATTCTGTTTTACAGCTTATATCTCTTTTCTGCACAAAGTAACATTTGATCGGTGCTGCTATAGTAAAGATTAGTTGCTAGTCCAATTATGGCTGTCACTTAAGTTTATACTAGCTTTGTTATTTTGGCTCAAACCAACTCCAAATCTACAGAGAATGAGTAATGCTATGTATATACATACATATGTACATATCCTTCAGTAAAATTATTCTTAATGACAATTATATTCTTGTTGGGAAAACAGGCAAAAAATCTGCCCAATGAATGACTAAGTTTATGCAGTAAGTTCCTGTGAGACCCCTGTTCCATTTTCCCATGCTCCGTTGTTCTCAGTAACCATTGTCTCTTGCCATTAACAACCTCTTTAAATGATGTATGGGTACAGGGGGGAAAAGGAACAGGGCATGAAAATATTCTGAAGAATTTTTCAGAAAGAGTTAGACTAACATGCCCAGAAACTTGGCATCAGTTTGGCTCTTAAGGTTCTAAAGAAGAGATAAATATCAGCAATCGTCATGTGTGAGGGTTTAATCATATGGCTATGTGGGAGTGCTGAGCAGCTCCAGGAACCCGCTGGGCACTTAATACCATTGCTTTGTGTCCCAGTGCTAAACTGGAGCTTAGTGGGACTTTCCCTAGTCTTGGGAACCTGCTTACTTCTCAATCTTCTGGCATTTATCCTGCCTAAGAAGTGAGCTCAATTGGATAGGTTTGCCATTATACAACATACAGCTTTCCTGAAGGGCACAGTTTTCTATAAGTTGTCCTGACTTGTTTGGTTTCTCCAGTGTCTGCCATATTCTCTGGCTTGGCAATAATCACTTTAGAAATGGGGATAGGGATTTGGGAGTCTTGTAGGCGGTTGGAGCCATGAAAAGGGAATGGTATGAACAGAGGCAAAAATTGCTACGTGGAGCATGGCTGGGAGGACATCAAACAGTTCATGTTGGTTAGTAAAGGGTTTCTCAGTTAGGGGTCTGTAAACTTCTAAGCGGCCATGAAGGTGTTGTTAGGGCAGCTGTGAGCTCTCTTTAAGCATTACTATAACTTTAGTTTAACTGCAATAATAACCCTAAAATAATGAACATAAGCACATATTTGACCCAGCAATGTGGCCTCCTTATATATAATCTGCACTGAGCAGTGTATACCATATTCATGGTGCTGTGAGTTTAATCAGAGCATCATGATGGAACACACAAAATTGATGTTACTTCAATTTTATTGGTTTTGTAAGATTATTTGTATTTAATTCATAAATTATTTTTTATTTGTAGTGGTTTAAAAGCTATGAGCATGGGGTGCCTGAGTTGCTCAGTGGGTTGAGCATCCAACTTGGGCTCAGGTCACGATCTCAAGGTTTGTGAGTGAGTTTGAGCCCTGTATCGGGCTCACAGCTCTCAGTGCAGAGCCTGCCTCAGATCTTCTGTCCCTCTCTCTCTCTGTACTTCTACTCATGTGCACTCTCTCTCTAAAAAAAAAGAAATTAAAAAACTAATTAAAAGAATAAATGCTATGAACATAAGGAGGTTTTTTATTTTTATTAAGTTTTTGTTTGTTCACATTAATAACATTGTGATGAACATTATAACATTAATAACTGGGCACCTGAAAGAATACCTTAAATGGGGTCCATGTTCATTAAGAATGCATTCATCATGATGTGCACAGGGTAATGTATGGAATTGTTGAATCACTATACATCTGAAACTAATATAACACTATATGTTCACTATACTGGACTTTTAAAAAAGGGTCCGTATTTTACTCATATTTGAGAAACAATTGGCTAGAGTAGGAGCTGGCAAACTCTGTGAAGAGTCATATAGTAAATATTTTAGGATTTGTAAACCAAGAGGCAGAATTGAGGACATTATATTGGTGCTTATATAATAGAAAAGCAAATTTCCAGATTAAAAAAATTTTTTTAATTAAAAAAATTTAAATTTAAGTTCATTTATTTATTTGGAAAGAGAGAATCAGAGAGCACGAGTAGGGTAGGGGCAGAGAGAGAGAGGGAGAGAGAATTCTAAGCAGGCTCTACACTGTCAGTGCAGAGCTCAACATGGGGCTCGAGCTCATGAACTGTGAGATCATGACCTGAGCCAAAATCAAGAGTTAGATGCTTAACCTACTGAGCCACCCATGTGCCCCTCAAGAGATTTTTTTTTATTGATGAAAAACAAATATCACCAATGCTGTTATTGCTGCTGCTGATAATGATGGTAATAATATCTAAGTACAGTTTTGGGTTTTGTTGTTGTTGTTGTTTGTAATACAGGCCTACTAATGAAAAGAATGAGATTTCTCTTTTGGGGAGGATAACATTTCATTTTATTGGGGCCAAAAATTAGAGTTCCCTGTCATCCAATAGATTTCAAACATTCATCTGTGAAAACAGTTGTGAGCTTGCAGGTTGTACAGAAACAGCCAGCAGGCCAGATTTGAGCTGTGGGCCAAGCTTGTTGACATCTGAGTTAAAGTATAAGGTATGTGTTGCGGGTGGAGAAATTTAGCCAACCTCTCCACACTTATTTTGTCTTCCGGAAGCTCTTCCATAGACTGGTGACATTAAAAGCAGCAACCTCGTTGGGATGTTGTAAAGATTAAGTGTGATAATTCATAACAAGTACCTTGATCCCTGTCTTATCATCATTCTTTCATTTCAGAGAATATTTTATACTTACTTTGGAAGTAATATAGGTCACTGGAGGATTTTGAGCAGGAAATAGCAACACCAGAGTTGCACTTTGGAAGAGTCGTCTGGCAACAGCATGAGGGATGCATCAAGGTGAGGGTGGGGGAGGACAGTGAGGAGGCCGCTAAAATAGCTCTCAATGCTATCATGGGTTCTTGGTATTTTTATCCATGTCAGTTTTATCTACCCCAAGTGAGGAGCTGTGGGGGGAAGAAACTAATTGTGGTAGACAGAGTAATGGTTCCAAAGATGCCCACACCATAAGCTATGGAAACTGAATATGTTACCTTCCATAGAAAAAGAGGCTTTACAGATGTGATCAAAGTTAAGTGCCTTGAGATGGGGAGAGTGTCCTGGAATATTAGCCGCTATCTAATCACATGAGTCCTTAAAATCAGAGAAACCTTCCCTGCTACAGAAAACCAGAGGTAGCAATGTGAGAAAGTCTTGGCCTACCATTGCTGGCTTTGAAGATGGAGGAAGGGGACCATGAGCCAAGAAATGTAAGCAGATTCTAGATGTGAGAAAAGGCAAGGAAATGCATTTTCCCTAAGAGCCCCCTAGAAAGGAGTATAGTCCTGTCAATATTTTGATGTTAGCCCTGTGGGATTTGTGTTGGATATCTGAACTACAGAACTGTAAGATAATAGATTTGTATTGTTTAAGCCACTGCCTTTTGGTAAGTTGTTATGGCAGCAATAGAAAACGAATACACCAATTCTATCCAGTTACACATGATTAATAAGAAAGTAGAATGAAAGACAATTCTAAATAAGTCTAAATATTTTTAAATATAATTTATTGTCAAATTGGCTTACATAAAACACCCAGTGCTCATCCCAACGAGTGCCCTCCTCAAAGCCCATCACCCATTTTCTCCTCTCCTGCACCCAACCCCCACCCACCCTCAGTTTGCTCTCTGTATTTAAGAGTCTCTTGTGGTTTGCCTCCCTCCCTCTCTGCTTGTAACTATTTTTTCCCTGTCCCTTCCCCCATGGTCTTCTGTTAAGTTTCTCAAGGTCCACATATGAGTGAAAACATATGATATCTGTCTTTCTCTGACTGATTCAAATAAGGCTCAATATTGTGTTGCATTCCAAGCATTTTCCTTTTTTTTTGAACATAAATATTATTGTTTTTATGAAGATAGTTTTTCTTGACCCCCAATGAATAAATGATAAACCAACATTTAAAGAATATTTATTTGAAAGGCACCAAATATTGGCATGTGTGAGATCTTAGCTTGGAAACGTGGGGAGGCCTACCTATGTTTGATTCAGTAAATTCTACCAATAATTCATGAGTACTTTATTCCAGATAGGACTTTCAAAAATGATTATTTTATAGTCCCTGCTAACAAACTAGTCAGCCATGCATCAATATGAGTAAGGATATGAACCAGGTGTTACAAACTGAGTTCCTTAATGTTCCTAGGAAGTTTGGATGGTGGCAGAGCAGCTGACATTCTTGCAGATGACCCCAGTGCTTGGTCTTGAAGGATGAGCAGGAGTGATTAGAGGGGAAAGATCCAAGGGTAGTCAAGCAGGGGTATTCGGTGCAGAGTAGGATGAATTTGCAGAGTCCTAGGCAGTCTTGGAGAGCTGGCCAGGCTTGGAGCCTTCTCTTTCTCCTTTAGTTGTCACAACTCTATGGAGTTGAGTGGAAGAGAGGAGAGACATCTAGGCAGAAGGTCTTATTCTCTAAATCTTGCATCTTGACGTAACAAGCTGCTTGGTCTGTCTCAGACTCTTTTCTTCCCCACATTGGCCCATTCAACATTTAGAAAACTTGGAGAAAAAGTTATTATCTGTAGACTAGCAGCAAACTTTTTTCCTGTTCTGTAGAGAGAAGAAATTAGTCTACCAGTGAGCCTAATAAACAACTGAGGGAGTTATCTCAGTGGGGTGGTGGGGAGAATTGAGGATAGAGTAAATTGAATGATATTTATACACATTCCATAAACTGACTGACAGAGTTGAGCCTAAGATGGTGGGGAGGTATGTCAGCACTTGGAGTGAATGAGGAAATTAATGAGGACAGAGATGGAAGGACCCGTATCTGGATGGGGGCTGGTGAGGGCCTTCGGTAACCTTGAAATTTGCTTCAGGGGAAGTCATGTTCTGGAGGTTTCTTACCCTCTGCTGTGAATCCCAGACTTTGAGCTATGGAGAAATTGCTAACCATGATAACTCATTCATTGTCATATCTCTTAGCTGAATCTGTACAATAACTCATAAAGCTGCCTCATAGCAGTGGGCACATAAGTCAGACACATAGCTCACAAGACAGCTTCTTATACTTTCAGTTACCACAGGGTCTGAATGGAGTCCACATTGTTCTTGAGCAAATTCTACTTTAGTAACAACAAAATTCAATAAATCATCATCATCATCATCATCATCATCATCATCATCATCAGTAGCAGCAGCAATAACAGACACCTCATATTTCTCAAACAAAGAGCAGTTTACAAACACCTTCCTATATGGGAAACTGTTTGCTTTTCTTCATCAGCCTTCTATGGCCAGGTGGGGTGTGTAAGAATGTTAGCAGGACACTGAGCCACTACCTGGTATAGATCAACACACACTGTGATGTCGTGTTCACTATACCCTGAAATGAGACCGATTCTTCAGGAATCCTTTCTCGAGATGGGCTCAGACTTTATGGATATGAGAGGAAGTCTGCTGGCCTGGCGCATGAAAACGGCAAGAATTGAAATATGTAAGTAAAGAGAAGAATTCTGTCAATTCTGTACATTGGTGTTATGTTTCTGAGTTTCTCCTGGGACAGGGTAATTCATTATATAAACAGGGATGAGATCACATGGGCTGATCACTATCTACAATAAATCTCGAGACAACTCCGGGAACGGGTACTCTGTGATGTTAGCAATCAAATGTAAGGAGACCACACCATCCCCTTCTGAAGTATCAACAACAACAAAGTGAAAGTATACACATGTCTGATTTGTTCTTTTGAATTCACTACGGTGACTTGGGGAAATGTGGCTGCCTAGTATGCATAAATGCTCCTAGTCTCCATACAGGCAGTGATTTCATGAAAACTATCAGAAGATTAAAAAAATTCAAAGACATAAGAAGAATGAATGAAACTAGCTAAGTATCTGTGAGTAACAGAAGCCTCAGGATGGTTGTCCTGAATTTTGCTGTAAAGTACTTGTCTGCAATATTTTAAGGACTTAATAGAATTTTATTTTAAAGCCATGACATTAGCACAGTTAAGCCAATCAATGTTTTTTAATAGCCTTTTAAAGGTGCCTTTTTAATTGTGCTCTGTGGGAGGGAAAGGCACATGAAGACTGGAAAAACATCTAAAAATGGCTTACTCAGATCTTTCAAAAATATTTGCAAGTGCAGATTTCTGGCTTCGTTTGATTGCTTATAGAAGTGGGGTTAAAGTGCGAGATCTAAAGGGCTTATTCCCCAGTGAAAAAACAGACTTAACTCTTGTGTACATACATTCAGCTTGGCCCAGAGTAAAAATATTTAGAATCTGCACCGTTTTCCCTTTAGAAATGCAAGAAAGTTGTGGTTTCTCTTAGAGGAGAAAGAGCTCCATGCAGAAGTTTTCCTGCCCACCTTGGGGCCCAGGAGAGCCAGAGAACACTCACGTTGCTCCTGCTAGCAGTCCTCTGACCTCCTGAATGTTTGCCAGCAATCGCTTCAGTTTTCACAGTTAGAATGTGCCTAACATCTGGATGAATAGCAAAAAATACTATTAACTTTCCAACTTGCTATTTGGCGCAATGCCTACATTATTGGCAGAACCGTCATAGTCCATCCCCTTTCTTCATAGCTTAGTTTTGTGTGATGCTTTGTTGTTTAAAAAATGCTTTCATATATATTGTCCTGTTGGGAGTCCATGATAGTCATGTGATACAAGGACGTTATTATTAGTTTCTGTTTTATTAATGTAGAAACTAAAGCTTGGAAATATGGAGAGGTCTATCCAAGGTCGGTTAAACAAACTCAACCAACATTTCATGAGTACTGTAGAATGCTTTATGTATCCCAGGGGGCTTTCAAAAGTGGTTATTTTATAGATCCTGGAAACAAACTAGGAGCCACATATCTACCAAATCTCACTTCTCCAGTGCTACTTCTATGAAATTACATTGTTTCTTAAATGGCATGTGGATTTATCTGAAGAATTTACTTCTTTAAAATTTTTCTTTTTTAAAAAAATTTTTAACGGTTTTATTTATCATTGAGAGACAGAGCATGAGCATGGGAGGGACAGAGAGAGGGGGAGACACAGAATTTGAAGGAGGCTTCTGGCTCTTAGCTGTCAGCACAGAGCCCAATGTGGGGCTCTAACTCACAAACGACGAGATCATGACATGAGCTGAAGTTGGACGCTTACCTGGCTGAGCTACCCAAGTGGCTCAATTTCTTTAAAATTTTTCAGTCCAAGTATTCGTTGATTTGGAGTTGTGACATAATGACAGAGAGTGGTATAGATAATTTGGGGAAATGAATTAACTAATAGAAAAGATTATCTGGTCTTGATTTTATTTATTCATTTTTCTGGATTAGTTTCGGAAAGAGTGATTTGGAGTATCTGTTTTTCCATGCATTCACTGCATGTGTTCATCACAGTACTAGGTGCTGCTGTATTGATCTGCTATGATCAGTTCCAACCAGAGGCCATCAGTGTACATGCACAATGGAACAAACTGAACAAGGTGGAGAGGTGGATGGGAGAAGAGGGGAAGTGCCTCTGGTCCACCATGGCTATCTGTGGCCAGGCGGGCACCATACCAGGAAATTTTACTGCCTTTGTATTTGGCCTTACACTTGACTAGTCCTATTAGCAAGTGACATGCATGATGGTTTATTGTTTTCCTTAATTTCCTAGAGAAAAGACCTTTTTGAAAACTCTAAACTTTTCTAGGTGAAACTAGAAGAAACAGGTTCTCCCTGCTCCCTCCACCTGCCCTGCCTTCATCTTAGTTAGTTTTGACCAAAGGTCCTGGATGAGAAGTTAGTAGGAAGCAGAAAGTAGGAGCGATTATCAGGGATGGTGCTGTACTGAAACCAAGGAAAGGATGTATTCTAGGGCAGAACTATGTGGAGTAGTCTCACAGAGCTGAATTGGCACACTAGCTCTGCTGTGAGATACTGAAGGACTTAAACTTTGTGAAACTCAGTTTCCTTACAGTAACATTGATCTAATGATGCCTATTTTAATTGGCTGTTTATTTTTTAATAGTTTATCGTCAAATTGGTTTCCATATAACACCCAGTGCTTCTTCCCACAAGTGCCCCCCACCATGACCATCACTCCCTCCTTCCCTCCCCCTCCCGCTTCAGTCCATGGTTCGTTTTCAGTATTCAGTAGTCTCCCTTGATCTGTGTCCCTTACTCTCCCCCGCTCTCTTTCCCCCTTCCTCTCCCCATGGTTCCCTGCCAGGTCTCTCCTGTTAGACCTTTGAATGCAAACATATGGTATCTATCCTTCTCTGCCTGACTTATTTCACTTAGCATGACACCCTCGAGGTCCATCCACTTTCCTACAAATGGCCAGATTTCATTCTTCCTCATTGCCATGTAGTACTCCATTGTGTATAT